>NC_047113.1:111932325-112143812 GCF_902500255.1 Thalassophryne amazonica | reverse complement strand
CAAAAACCGAGACAAAACAGAGTCCGGCTGCACAAAAACCGAGACAAAACACAGTCCGGCTTCACAAAACGGAGACAAAACACAGTCCGGCTGCACAAAAACTGACAAAAAACACAGTCCAGCTGCACAAAAACCGAGACAAAACACAGTCCGGCTGCAAAAAAACTGAAAACACAGTCCGGCTGCACAAAAACCGAGACAATACACAGTCCGGCTGCACAAAAAACCGAGACAAAAAAACACAGTCCAGCTGCACAAAAACTGAGACAAAACACAGTCCGGCTGCACAAAAACGAGATGAAACACAGTCCGGCTGCACAAAAAACGGACAAAACCAGAGTCCGGCTGCAGAAAAACAGAGACACAACACAGTCTGGCTGCAGAAAAACCCGAGAAACACACAGTCCGGCTGCATAAAAAAAACCGAGACAAAACACAGTCCGGCTGCAAAAAACAGAGGCAAAAACACAGTCCGGCTTCACAAAAACAGAGACAATACACAGTCCGGCTGCAAAAAAACTGAAACAAAACACAGACCGGCTGCATAAAAACTGAGACAAAACAGAGTCCGGCTGCACAAAAACCGAGACAAAACACAGTCTGGCTGCACAAAAACTGAGACAAACACAGTCCGGCTGCACAAAAACACAGACAAAACACAGTCCGGCTGCACAAACCCGAGACAAAACAGAGTCCGGCTGCACAAAAACCGAGACAAAACACAGTCCGGCTTCACAAAAACCGAGACAAAACACAGTCCAGCTGCACAAAAACCGAGACAAAACACAGTCCAGCTGCAAAAAAACTGAAACAAAACACAGTCCGGCTGCACAAAAACCGAGACAAAACACAGTCCGGCTGCACAAAAACAGAGACAAAACACAGTCTGGCTGCACAAAAACCGAGACAAAACACAGTCCGGCTGCACAAAAAAACCGAGACAAAAACACAGTCAGGCTGCACAAAAACCGAGACAAAACACAGTCCCTGCTGCACAAAAACTGAGACAACAAACAGTCCGCTGCAGAAAAACGAGAATAAAACACAGTCCGGCTGCAAAAAAAAACGAGACAAACACAGTCCGGCTGCATAAAAACCGAGACAAAACACAGTCCGGCTGCACAAAAACCGAGACACAACACAGTCCGGCTGCAAAAAAACCGAAACAAAACACAGTCCGGCTGCACAAAAACAGAGACAAAACACAGTCCGGCTGCAAAAAAACCGAGACAAAACACCAGTCCGGCTGCACAAAAAAACCGAGACAACACACAGTCCCGGCTGCATAAAAACCCGAGACAAAACACAGTCCGGCTGCACAAAAACCGAGACAAAACACAGTCCGGCTGCACAAAAACCGAGACAAAACACAGTCCGGAAGCACAAAAACTGACAAAAAACACAGTCCAGCTGCACAAAAACCGAGACAAAACACAGTCCGGCTGCAAAAAAACTGAAACAAAACACAGTCCGGCTGCACAAAAACCGAGACAATACAAAGTCCGGCTGCACAAAAACCGAGACAAAACACAGTCCGGCTGCAAAAAAAACTGAAACAAAACACAGTCCGGCTGCACAAAAACCGAGACAATACACAGTCCGGCTGCACAAAAACCGAGACAAAACACAGTCCGGCTGCACAAATACTGAGACAAAACACAGTCCGGCTGCAGAAAAACGAGATAAAACACAGTCCGGCTGCACAAAAAACGAGACAAAACAGAGTCCGGCTGAAGAAAAACAGAGACACAACACAGTCCGGCTGCACAAAAACCGAGACAAAACACAGTCCGGCTGCACAAAAACTGAGACAAAACACAGTCCGGATGCATACAAACAGAGACAAAACACAGTCCGGCTGAACAAAAACACAGACAAAACACAGAACGGCTGCATAAAAACCGCGACAAAACACAGTCCGGCTGCAGAAAGACTGAGACAAAACACAGACCGGCTACAGAAAAACCGAGACAAAACATAGTGCGGCTGCACAAAAACAGAGACAAAACACAGTCTGGCTGCACAAAAACGAGACACAACACAGTCCGGGTGCACAAAACGAGATAAAACACAGTCCGGCTGCACAAAAGCGAGACAAAACACAGTCCGGATGCATACAAACAGAGACAAAACACAGTCCGGCTGCATAAAAACCGCAACAAAACACAGTCCGGCTGCAGAAAGACTGAGACAAAACACAGACCGGCTACAGAAAAACCGAGACAAAACACAGTCCGGCTGCACAAAAACAGAGACAAAACACAGTCTGGCTGCAGAAAAACAGAGACACAACACAGTCCGGCTGCAGAAAAACCGAGACACAACACAGTCCGGCTGCATAAAAACCGAGACAAAACACAGTCCGGCTGCAAAAAAACAGAGGCAAAACACAGTCCGGCTTCACAAAAACAGAGACAAAACACAGTCCGGCTGCAAAAAAACAGAGGCAAAACACAGTCCGGCTGCACAAAAACAGAGACAATACACAGTCCGGCTGCAAAAAAACTGAAACAAAACACAGTCCGGCTGCACAAAAACCGAGACAAAACACAGTCCGGCTGCACAAAAACCGAGACAAAACACAGTCCGGCTTCACAAAACGAGACAAAACACAGTCCGGCTGCACAAAAACTGACAAAAAACACAGTCCAGCTGCACAAAAACCGAGACAAAACACAGTCCGGCTGCAAAAAAACTGAAACAAAACACAGTCCGGCTGCACAAAAACCGAGACAATACACAGTCCGGCTGCACAAAAACCGAGACAAAACACAGTCCGGCTGCACAAAAACTGAGACAAAACACAGTCCGGCTGCACAAAAACGAGATAAAACACAGTCCGGCTGCACAAAAAACGAGACAAAACAGAGTCCGGCTGCAGAAAAACAGAGACACAACACAGTCCGGCTGCAGAAAAACCGAGACACAACACAGTCCGGCTGCATAAAAAACCGAGACAAAACACAGTCCAGCTGCAAAAAAAACAGAGGCAAAACACAGTCCGGCTTCACAAAAACAGAGACAATACACAGTCCGGCTGCAAAAAAACTGAAACAAAACACAGTCCGGCTGCACAAAAACCGAGACAAAACACAGTCCGGCTGCAAAAAAAACAGAGGCAAAACACAGTCCGGCTTCACAAAAACAGAGACAATACACAGTCCGGCTGCAAAAAAACTGAAACAAAACACAGTCCGGCTGCACAAAAACCGAGACAAAACAGAGTCCAGCTGCACAAAAACCAAGACAAAACACAGTCCGGCTTCACAAAAACCGAGACAAAACACAGTCCGGAAGCACAAAAACTGACAAAAAACACAGTCCAGCTGCACAAAAACCGAGACAAAACACAGTCCGGCTGCAAAAAAACTGAAACAAAACACAGTCCGGCTGCACAAAAACCGAGACAATACACAGTCCGGCTGCACAAAAACCGAGACAAAACACAGTCCGGCTGCACAAAAACTGAGACAAAACACAGTCCGGCTGCACAAAACGAGATAAAACACAGTCCGGCTGCACAAAAAACGAGACAAAACAGAGTCCGGCTGCAGAAAAACAGAGACACAACACAGTCCGGCTGCAGAAAAACCGAGACACAACACAGTCCGGCTGCAAAAAAACAGAGGCAAAACACAGTCCGGCTTCACAAAAACAGAGACAATACACAGTCCGGCTGCAAAAAAACTGAAACAAAACACAGTCCGGCTGCACAAAAACCGAGACAAAACAAGAGTCTGGCCGCACAAAAACCGAGACAAAACACAGTCCGGCTTCACAAATTCGAGACAAAACACAGTCCGGCTGCACAAAAACTGAGACAAAACACAGTCCGGATGCATACAAACAGAGACAAAACACAGTCCGGCTGAACAAAAACACAGACAAAACACAGAACGGCTGCATAAAAACCGCGACAAAACACAGTCCGGCTGCAGAAAGACTGAGACAAAACACAGACCGGCTACAGAAAAACCGAGACAAAACACAGTCCGGCTGCACAAAAACAGAGACAAAACACAGTCTGGCTGCACAAAAACCGAGACACAACACAGTCCGGGTGCACAAAAACGAGATAAAACACAGTCCGGCTGCACAAAAACGAGATAAAACACAGTCCGGCTGCACAAAAACCGAGACAAAACAGAGTCCGGCTTCACAAAAACCGAGACAAAACACAGTCCGGCTGCACAAAAACTGACAAAAAACACAGTCCAGCTGCACAAAAACCGAGACAAAAGACAGTCCGGATGCATACAAACAGAGACAAAACACAGTCCGGCTGCATAAAAACCGCGACAAAACACAGTCCGGCTGCAGAAAGACTGAGACAAAACACAGACCGGCTACAGAAAAACCGAGACAAAACACAGTCCGGCTGCACAAAAACAGAGACAAACACAGTCTGGCTGCACAAAAAACAGAGGACAAAACAAGTCCCGGCTGCAGAAAAACCTGAGACACAACACAGTCCGGCTGCATAAAACCGAGACAAACACAGTCTGCTGCAAAAAAACAGAGGCAAAACACAGTCCGGCTGCACAAAAACAGAGACAAATACACAGTCCGGCTGCAAAAAAACATGAGACAAAACACAGTCCGGCTCACAAAAAACGAGAACAAACACATTCCGGCTGCACAAAAAACCGAGACAAAACACAGTCCGGCTGCACAAAAACCGAGACAAAACACAGTCCGGCTGCACAAAAACGAGACAAAACACAGTCCGGCTGCACAAAAACCGAGACAAAACACAGTCCGGCTGCAAAAAAACTGAAACAAAACACAGTCCGGCTGCACAAAAACCGAGACAATACACAGTCCGGCTGCACAAAAACCGAGACAAAACACAGTCCAGCTGCACAAAAACTGAGACAAAACACAGTCCGGCTGCACAAAAACGAGATGAAACACAGTCCGGCTGCACAAAAAACGAGACAAAACAGAGTCCGGCTGCAGAAAAACAGAGACACAACACAGTCTGGCTGCAGAAAAACCGAGACACAACACAGTCCGGCTGCATAAAAACCGAGACAAAACACAGTCCAGCTGCAAAAAAACAGAGGCAAAACACAGTCCGGCTTCACAAAAACAGAGACAATACACAGTCCGGCTGCAAAAAAACTGAAACAAAACACAGACCGGCTGCACAAAAACTGAGACAAAACAGAGTCCGGCTGCACAAAAACCGAGACAAAACAGAGTCCGGCTGCACAAAAACCGAGACAAAACACAGTCCGGCTTCACAAAAACCGAGACAAAACACAGTCCGGCTGCACAAAAACTGACAAAAAACACAGTCCAGCTGCACAAAAACCGAGACAAAACACAGTCCGGCTGCAAAAAAACTGAAACAAAACACAGTCCGGCTGCACAAAAACCGAGACAATACACAGTCCGGCTGCACAAAAACCGAGACAAAACACAGTTCAGCTGCACAAAAACTGAGACAAAACACAGTCCGGCTGCACAAAAACGAGATGAAACACAGTCCGGCTTCACAAAAACCGAGACAAAACACAGTCCGGCTGCACAAAAACTGACAAAAAACACAGTCCAGCTGCACAAAAACCGAGACAAAACACAGTCCGGCTGCAAAAAAACTGAAACAAAACACAGTCCGGCTGCACAAAAACCGAGACAATACACAGTCCGGCTGCACAAAAACCGAGACAAAACACAGTCTGGCTGCACAAAAACTGAGACAAAACACAGTCCGGCTGCACAAAAACACAGACAAAACACAGTCCGGCTGCACAAACCCGAGACAAAACAGAGTCCGGCTGCACAAAAACCGAGACAAAACACAGTCCGGCTTCACAAAAACCGAGACAAAACACAGTCCGGCTGCACAAAAACTGACAAAAAACACAGTCCAGCTGCACAAAAACCGAGACAAAACACAGTCCAGCTGCAAAAAAACTGAAACAAAACACAGACCGGCTGCACAAAAACTGAGACAAAACAGAGTCCGGCTGCACAAAAACTGAGACAAAACACAGTCCGGCTTCACAAAAACCGAGAAAAAACACAGTCCGGCTGCACAAAAACTGACAAAAAACACAGTCCAGCTGCACAAAAACCGAGACAAAACACAGTCCGGCTGCAAAAAAACCGAGACAAAACACAGTCCGGCTGCACAAAAACCGAGACAAAACAAGTCCGGCTGCACAAAAACCGAGACAAAACACAGTCCGGCTGCAGAAAAATCAAGATAAAACACAGTCCAGCTGCAAAAAAACAGAGGCAAAACACAGTCCGGCTGCACAAAAACCGAGACAATACACAGTCCGGCTGCACAAAAACCGAGACAAAACACAGTCTGGCTGCACAAAAACTGAGACAAAACACAGTCCGGCTGCACAAAAACACAGACAAAACACAGTCCGGCTGCAACAAAACCGAGACAAAACAGAGTCCGGCTGCACAAAAACCGAGACAAAACACAGTCCGGCTTCACAAAAATCGAGACAAACACAGTCCGGCTGCACAAAAACGAGACAAAAACACAGTCCGGCTGCACAAAAACCGAGACAAAACACAGTCCAGCTGCAAAAAAACAGAGACAAAACACAGTCCGGCTGCACAAAAACCAGAGACAAAACACAGTCCGGCTGCACAAAAACGAGACAAAACACTGTCCGGCTGCACAAAAACCGAGACAAAACAAAGTCCGGCTGCACAAAAACCGAGACAAAACACAGTCCGGCTGCATAAAAATCGAGATAAAACACAGTCCAGCTGCAAAAAACAGAGGCAAAACACTGTCCGGCTGCACAAAAACAGAGACAAAACACAGTCCGGCTGCACAAAAACAGAGACAAAACACAGTCCGGCTGCACAAAAAACCGAGACAAAAAGTCTGGCTGCACAAAAACAGAGAGAAAACACAGTCCGGCTGCACAATAACTGAGGCAAAACACAGTCCGGCTGCACAAAAACCGAGACAAAACAGTCTGGCTGCAAAAAAAACTGAGACAAAACACAGTCCGGCTGTACAAAAACAAAGACAACACACAGTCTGGCTACAGAAAAACCAAGACAAAACAGTCCGGCTGCACAAAAACCGAGACAAAACACAGTCCGGCTGCACAAAAACAGACAAAAAGTCTGGCTGCACAAAAACAGAGAGAAAACACAGTCCGGCTGCACAATAACTGAGGCAAAACACAGTCCGGCTGCACAAAAACCGAGACAAAACAGTCTGGCTGCAAAAAAACTGAGACAAAACACAGTCCGGCTTCACAAAAACCGAGAAAAAACACAGTCCGGCTGCACAAAAACTGACAAAAAACACAGTCCAGCTGCACAAAAACCGAGACAAAACACAGTCCGGCTGCAAAAAAACCGAGACAAAACACAGTCCGGCTGCACAAAAACCGAGACAAAACAAAGTCCGGCTGCACAAAAACCGAGACAAAACACAGTCCGGCTGCAGAAAAATCGAGATAAAACACAGTCCAGCTGCAAAAAAACAGAGGCAAAACACAGTCCGGCTGCACAAAAACCGAGACAATACACAGTCCGGCTGCACAAAAACCGAGACAAAACACAGTCTGGCTGCACAAAAACTGAGACAAAACACAGTCCGGCTGCACAAAAACACAGACAAAACACAGTCCGGCTGCACAAACCCGAGACAAAACAGAGTCCGGCTGCACAAAAACCGAGACAAAACACAGTCCGGCTTCACAAAAACCGAGACAAAACACAGTCCGGCTGCACAAAAACTGACAAAAAACACAGTCCAGCTGCACAAAAACCGAGACAAAACACAGTCCAGCTGCAAAAAAACTGAAACAAAACACAGTCCGGCTGCACAAAAACCGAGACAAAACACAGTCCGGCTGCACAAAAACTGAGACAAAACACTGTCCGGCTGCACAAAAACCGAGACAAAACAAAGTCCGGCTGCACAAAAACCGAGACAAAACACAGTCCGGCTGCAGAAAAATCGAGATAAAACACAGTCCAGCTGCAAAAAAACAGAGGCAAAACACAGTCCGGCTGCACAAAAACAGAGACAAAACACAGTCCGGCTGCACAAAAACAGAGACAAAACACAGTCCGGCTGCACAAAAACCGAGACAAAAAGTCTGGCTGCACAAAAACAGAGAGAAAACACAGTCCGGCTGCACAATAACTGAGGCAAAACACAGTCCGGCTGCACAAAAACCGAGACAAAACAGTCTGGCTGCAAAAAAACTGAGACAAAACACAGTCCGGCTGTACAAAAACAAAGACAACACACAGTCTGGCTACAGAAAAACCAAGACAAAACAGTCCGGCTGCACAAAAACCGAGACAAAACACAGTCCGGCTGCACAAAAACAGACAAAAAGTCTGGCTGCACAAAAACAGAGAGAAAACACAGTCCGGCTGCACAATAACTGAGGCAAAACACAGTCCGGCTGCACAAAAACCGAGACAAAACAGTCTGGCTGCAAAAAAACTGAGACAAAACACAGTCCGGCTGTACAAAAACAAAGACAACACACAGTCTGGCTACAGAAAAACCAAGACAAAACAGTCCGGCTGCACAAAAACCGAGACAAAACACAGTCCGGCTGCACAAAAACTGAGACAAAACACAGTCCGGCTGTACAAAAACCGAGACAAAACAGTCCGGCTGCAAAAAAACCGAGACAAAACACAGCCCGGCTGCGCAAAAAAAACGAGACAAAACACAGTCCGGCTGCACAAAAACCAAGACAAAACACAGTCCTGCTGCACAAAAATGAGACAAAACACAGTCCGGCTGCACAAAAACAGAGACAAAACACAGTCCGGCTGCACAAAAACCGACACAAAACACAGTCCGGCTGCATGAAAACCGAGATAAAACACAGTCCGGCTGCACAATAACAGAGAGAAAACACAGTCCGGCTGCACAATAACTGAGGCAAAACACAGTCCGGCTGCACAAAAACCGAGACAAAACAGTCTGGCTGCAAAAAAACTGAGACAAAACACAGTCCGGCTGTACAAAAACAAAGACAACACACAGTCTGGCTACAGAAAAACCAAGACAAAACAGTCCGGCTGCACAAAAACCGAGACAAAACACAGTCCGGCTGCACAAAAACAGACAAAAAGTCTGGCTGCACAAAAACAGAGAGAAAACACAGTCCGGCTGCACAATAACTGAGGCAAAACACAGTCCGGCTGCACAAAAACCGAGACAAAACAGTCTGGCTGCAAAAAAACTGAGACAAAACACAGTCCGGCTGTACAAAAACAAAGACAACACACAGTCTGGCTACAGAAAAACCAAGACAAAACAGTCCGGCTGCACAAAAACCGAGACAAAACACAGTCCGGCTGCACAAAAACAGACAAAAAGTCTGGCTGCACAAAAACAGAGAGCAAAACACAGTCCGGCTGCACAATAACTGAGGCAAAACACAGTCCGGCTGCACAAAAACCGAGACAAAACACAGTCCTGGCTGCAAAAAAACTGAGACAAAACACAGTCCGGCTGTACAAAAACAGAGACAAAACACAGTCCGGCTGCACAGAAAAACCAAGACAAAACACAGTCCGGCTGCACAAAAACCGAGACAAAACACAGTCCGGCTGCACAAAAACTGAGACAAAACACAGTCCGGCTGCACAAAAACCGAGACAAAACAGTCCGGCTGCAAAAAAAACCGAGACAAAACACAGTCCGGCTGCGCAAAAAAACGAGACAAAACACAGTCCGGCTGCACAAAAACCGAGACAAAACACAGTCCTGCTGCACAAAAACTGAGACAAAACACAGTCCGGCTGCACAAAAACAGAGACAAAACACAGTCCGGCTGCACAAAAACCGAGACAAAACACAGTCCGGCTGCAGAAAACCGAGATAAAACACAGTCCGGCTGCACAATAACAGAGACAGCGCTGTACAGGGTCCTGTCCCCTGATTTAAAGGTTTTCTTTTGAATAGGGACTGGACTGCACTGTTCATCCAGGGCTTCTGGTTTCGAAAAACCCTGACCCATTTGTTGACGGTGACAGTGTTATGACACTTCTTAATGTAGGAGAGTACGGTGTCAGTGTACTCCTGCAGATTGTGGCTGGAAAATAAATCCCATACAGTCCGTGAGAAGCAGTCAAGTAGCTGGGAGAATACTCCCTCAGGCCAGGTTTGGATTGTCTTTCATTGTGGCTTTGTTCGCCTCAGCAGGGGGTATAGGTGGGGGTGAGGGACAGTCAGAGATAGTCAGATCCAGTGAGATGGGGGAGGGGAGTGACTTTGTACACATGTTTTATGTTTGAGTAGACATGGTCCAAAGTATTTTCCCTTCTAGGGGCATACTTCATGTACTGGATGAACTTATGGAGCACAGTCTTTACACATGCTTGGTTGAAGTCACCAGCAACAATACAAATGCCATCCGGGTGGGCCAGCTGCTGTTTATTTACACAGGCAGGCAAGAGGCTAAGGGCCATGCTAAAGTTAGCATCGGGTTGATGTAAACAGCAAACGCAATGACTACTGTGAACTCCCTTGGGAGATAAAAAGGTCTGCACGAGACTGCCAGCACCTCTAAATAAGGAGAACAGTGATGAATCAATGATTCTACTCGCAGTTCACATAAACACAGAGCTCTCCAACTCTGCACTCACCCGAATCACTGGTTCTGACCTGGCAGTGTAGTGTGCGGCCTGCTAGCTCGACTGTAGTGTTGGGGATCAGCGGGTGAAGCCACGTCTCCATGATGAAAATAACGCTGCAGTTCCGCAGAAGCTGTTTGTGGCCATTCGTAGCTCCAATTCCTCCATTTAGTGGGTGATGGATCTGGCGTTTGAGCGGAAAAGGCTCAGTAATGCTGGCCTGTGAGGTTGTTTATGTAGCCTAGCATCGTAGCCGGACTGACATCCTCGCTTCTGCTTCCTGTCTCTGTGCCGCCTACACCACCTGCTGGGCAGGCTGGTAATCCAGGGAGAGTCCGGTGTTCTCGCTATGTCCTCTGGGATGTTGTGGTACTGGTGGAATTCGCTCGTAACCAACAGTTTGAGTGGACTCACTCCCTCCCCACATTCTCTGTAGTCATGGCCTCCACCACACTTGGCATATCTTTTCTCACCCTGACACACTTCTGTCACATGGCCAACCTTCTGGCACTTAAAGGACCTCATTGGCTTTTGTGCACACTCCCTTACCCTGTAAGTTTCTGCCATTCAAAACCAAGCAAACCTCACATCCCCAACTTGATTTTTAATTATTTTTGTAAGCTTCAATTGGTCCAAGTGTTTAACTCCTCCTTCCCCTTCAAATCTCACAAAAACATTCATCTGGCCCTTTGCAGTGTGCAGGCCACTGCTGAAAACCTTTTATGACTTTGTGGTGGCATCAGCCTTAATTTACAATGTGGTTGCTGTGGAAGTTCTGAGAGGGACAGGAAGAGACTCAAAAGATGAGTCAGAATGGCTGGTTCTGTCCTCCTCATAGAAGCTGTGTGATGACGTGCACAATGTGAGTGTCCAATCGGAATTGGTTCACCATCACATGGTTTTCCAAAATCCAAACGTAGGGCAGATTTACCTCACGTGAAAAGCCAAAGATTGTTTTCAGGAGCCCCCTGAGTGCTCCAATGAGTACATACTATTAGTACATACTCAGTGCACCCTGCACCATTACACACAGCAATCAGTGAAAGCAGACAGAGCAGACGAGAGCCTCTGATGACAATCTCATGTGCTCAAACAAAGAGTGTGTAACTATCAGGATTGCTCCAGTAGTTTGCATGTGAATGTTACTGGATAACTCTGTTTATTTCTCTGTGTAAACACTGTTTACCATATCAAAATAACAAAATGCATAGACCATTTTATATATATTGTTCAAAATGTGCATTTGTGTTTACTGTTTGAACCTAGATGGCAGTAGAGACCGTGAAAACCTGTCAAAACAAAATTCCAGATAATCTGTGTCTGCTATGTTTAAGATGCGTGGAATTTCATAAATGCAAACTGAATTTCAGACATCTTATATATTATTCTGGAAAAAAGACGACAGACAGTGTTTGACATAAGCAGGCCTCTCAAGAGCAAACAAGAATCGATTGCAATGATTCCAATTGAAAAAATGGAGAAGCAACTTGGGCTTCTTCTGGCATTTTTACACAAAACAAACACAATAACATTGTCTATAAACCCAGAGAATATATTCACGAGAGTTTTAGGCACAATATACAAAGAGTTTAATGCTGTTGTCATGATCAGAGCTTCTCAAATGCATTTCTTCAGTCGTGAATGTACTGAGATTACCCATAATGCACCTGAACACAGCATGTCCACACTAAAACCTTCAAAATTAGTGCAGTACTTTAAAACTAAAACATATATCTGATTTTTTCACTTTATAAAACTTCAGACATGATGTTAATTTAAATAACTTGTCTGAAATTAGTTTGGTTAAAATTAGTTAGCCATAAGTTAAAACTGTATGCCTCTGGATGATATTGCCAGCATATCAGTGTGGGGTAAAAAAAAAAAAAAAAAAAAAAAAAAAAAACACACACACATATATATATATATATATATATATATATATATATATATATATATATATATATATATATATCTCAATATCAATAATAATAAATTAAATAAATAAATATTAATTAATTAATAAATAATATTCCTCCTTCTTTGTCTTCTTTCTTTTCTGTGATTAGTTCTTTACCTGCAGAGAAGAGAGTGGTTTCTCTGAGAACCAGCGCTTCTCTGTTTGCAGAGGATAGAACTGCACATCTACTACAAAACATTTAACAGGTAGGTATTCAACTGATTTTAGACTTCATAAATATTTACAACTGTTAAGTTTTGTTCACCACGCCTGCACAAATATGTTAGCATTCTCAAATTTATCAGACAAAAATTTATCGGAAGATAATCTGCTGATGATTTCCAAAGTTATCTGAAAAGATAATCTGATAATGAAAACATTAGCTTTGATAATTAGCCGTTAGCGGAACTGTGCCCAGCACTGCCAATACTTATGTACATGTGTTTTCTTAGGTTTTTATTGTTATTATTATTATTATTATTATTATTATTATTATTATTATTATTATTATTATTATTATTAAATTTGCAAAAATCTGAAAAAAAAAATTTTCACCTTGTCATTATGGGGTATTGTGTGTAAAATAATGAGGGGGGAAAATTATTCCATTTTGGAAAAACAGAAGCTGCCGAGTGGACAACAACAACATAAAATGTGGAAAAAGTAAAGCACTGTGAATACTTTCTGGATGCACTGTAACCTGCTTTGGACTGGCATCCTGGCCAGGGAAGTTATAGCCTGTCATCTGCTTCATCCTGTGGAATCCAGGGACTGACACCAACAGGTTTCTAGGGCCTATATGGGGTCTTCATTATATGCATTTTTCTTGTGGTTTGTTATAAAAAGATACCACACATTGTTTTTTGTTTTCATTCTGTCATCTATGTGTGTGGTCACTGACTCACTGTGACATCACAGCATATCTGCCTACGCTTTATCAGTCAAATCTGATGAATTTGAATTTTGATTGCATCACATCACTTTAAACAATACTAAAGAGTATTAAGGTGCCCTGACACTGACACTGGTACATCATCGTGATGGATCCCACCCGCTGTGTTCCCAACAGGATGCAGAGCTTTGTTCCACTGGCTGCCATGCTTTGTGGACTGGACACTGCGGACATAAAATAATCATTTTGTAGCAGATGAATCATTTTCTGTATGAGTTAGCTGTTGAAGAGGCCTCTAATCACTATCAGAATCACAGAGGAGCGCTCCAGCTGCTGCTTTTCTTACGCTTGTGCTGAACAGTGGTGGGCACAGTTCCGCTCATTAACAAAGGTTTTCATTATCGGATTAGCTTTTCAGATAACTGTGAAAACCATCATCGGGCCAATTATCTTCTGATAAGTTTTGGTCCGATAATTTTTAGATCATTAACATGATTTTGCAGGTAAAGTGAGTAAATCTGAAAGAGTTAAAAACCTTTGTTAAATCTGATATCACAGATTTTAGCACTTACCTGTTAAATATTTTGTAATAGATAAATAGCTCTATTCTCTGCAAACAGAGGATACAACGGTTTCAGGAAAATCCATTCTATTGTCTGCAGTCAGAGAACAGCTGGTCATAAGATAATTGCACTTGACACCATACTAACTCCCCGGCAATATCACTCAAGTCATCCAGAGGCATAGAGTTTCAACTTATGGTTAAAATTGTAATCAAACTAATTTCGGACATGTTATTTAAATTAACATCAATTTTGAAGTTTTATAAAGTGAAAACATCAGATATATGTTTTAGTTTTAAAGTATTGCACTAATTTTGAAGGTTTTAGTGTGGACATGCTGTGTCCAGGTGCATTATGGGTAATCTCAGTACAGTCACGACAGGAGAAATGCATTTGAGACACTCTGATCAGGCTCCACATGGACAACAGCATTAAACTCTTTGTATATTGTACCTGAAATTCTCGGGAATATATTCTCTGGGTTTATAGGTGTTGTTATTGTGTTTGTTTTATGTAAAAATGCCAGAAGAAGCTCAGGTTGCTTCTCCATTATTTTCAGTTGGAATCACTGTGAGTTGCAATTGATTCCTGTTTCCTAAAATGCCCTGTTTATTGCCCTGCAACACTGTTTGTCATCTTTGTTACAGAGTAGTATATAAAAGATGAAATTTGGTTTGCATTGATTAAATTCCACGCAAATTAAATGTAGCACATGGATTATTTGGAATATGTTTTGGCAAGTTGTCATGTCTATACTGCCATCTACTGGCCAGTATAGTTCATGGCAGTATTCACCATAAGTATTGAGATATCCCATAATCCTT
Source organism: Thalassophryne amazonica (assembly GCF_902500255.1). Classification (NCBI taxonomy): domain Eukaryota; kingdom Metazoa; phylum Chordata; class Actinopteri; order Batrachoidiformes; family Batrachoididae; genus Thalassophryne; species Thalassophryne amazonica. Next base: position 112,128,974 of record NC_047113.1, on the reverse strand, counting down.
TGCATGCCTGAAAGTTGTTGCAGCCCCTTGTAGCAGCTAAAGAAAAAAAAATGTGCATTTTTGTTGTATAATGTTCATTTACAATTGTAATTTTGGATTCTGCTGTTTAAACCGCATCAACTCTCTGACGCGCGAAAAAATAAAAACAAAAACTGGTACACAAGGCATTATGGGCAAGGGTCTGTGTGTCTGGGTGGCAGTGTTTTATGCATTTTGACACCGGTTATATAAGATAGTAATCCCACTTGACTTTTGGCTTTTGCAAATGGATTTTTTTTACATATAAATAAAATGGCATATTTTACAAAAGCACATTTATATGTAAATATCAACACACGTTACATTAAAGTGTTGGTTTTTACAAAGAATGAATGAGACAACCAATCAGTGTTAGCGGAGGCTCATTTATCCATAATCCCTTTGGCATCTGTTTGTGTTTGCTACAAAACTTCAGAATTAGTGCATTATTTAAAATTAAAAGATATGTGTTATGTTTTAACTTTGTACAAATGACAGAATTGACATTAATGGAGTTATTCTATCTGAATTTTTTTTTTTTAATCAAAACCATTAGTCAAAACTGCTTTATTTTCCAAGACCTCTGCCTCACGGAGACAGTGCTATATTCTGTTAAGGAGTAATGATGTATTTTTTGTGCGTGTGTGGAGTTGAGCTTCACTGCGCTTCTCAGCTGTTTCACTGCTGTAAAATATGTAGTAAACTGCAGATTCAAGCAGTGGACAGGGCAGACAAAGACAGAAGTGCTGACTTATCTGTTGTTGGCTTAAATGCTACCAGAAGCGATCATGGTGTTAAAACTCAAAATCAGCTTGTTAGTAGTTGCAAGTGTACTGGAGACAATACTGAAAGTTTTCGGTTAGCTGTAGCTTCTGATAAATTTTTGGGTGGTTTATTGGTTTAGCTCTAAAAAAGATAACTTTTCAGTTAGCTGATTAGCTGCTATTGAAGCTAACATTTTGGTTAGCTGTACCTACCACTGGTGTTGAACGAGGTGGAGGAAGTATTTGGAATAGTCTAAAAAGGTCATGTTTACATTGTCATGGCTTGGTAAAACAGTTGCATGTTCTTTCCTTCTTGTGTGCAGCTGTAAAAATATGTTTATGATAGATTTAACATCTCGTTATAATCATTCAGATGAGCTGCACTCTGATGCAGTGCGCTGATGCAACCACTCACACTGTTCACTTTTTTACTCGACTTGACGAGCTGCACGTAGTGTTGGCGAGTAGATCGCACAGTGTTCACGACCACTTCACGTTTGTTGCACAACATTTATGCGTGATTTTTTTTTTTCAAAATTTCAAAATTCTCTTTGTGCAGTTGCACATACTGACACCCCTCTCACATTCAGTCTACAGCCGTTAACGACAAGTTTACTCTCCTGCACGACACAGTTTATACAAGTGCATGCATCAAAGTCGTGCAAGTGTCAGGGGGCCTTTCGATCTGCTGTCAGTAATTGTTTCTGGATTGTGTTTTCTGCTCGCTCTGGGTTGGTGGCGTGTATTACCGCAGTAAGGTGACATGTTTTACACCTGATGCTGCTCTCACTCAAGCACTGTAACTTCTGCATGAATAATGTTCTCAGCAGGCAGCCAGCTTCAATGGAATGTGTGTTGCACTGCGAGCAGGGTCAAAGCTGATGTCTGCTCCATATCAGATTTCAGTAACTGTAGTCAGGCCGTAATTTTTTAAACCACGGTGAGTTAATACAATCTGCACTGCTGTGCTGTTTTGTCCAATAATGGTGGTCAGTGAGGAATGATGGAGCAGACTAATGGACTTGACTGGATGTGAACGGAGCCGCTGCTGACACAAGGTCTTACTGGAGCAGATTACACTATCATCTTATGATGATGAGATCAGCGCTGTGGCAGACAGTTTAAAATCAAGCAGAAAGGCCAGTAAATAAAGTGCAGGGAATTGGTGCAGAGTTGTCACCAGTAAGCAGAGTGGTTCAGTCAGCCGACGGTGTTGGACCTGTGATGGGCTTCTGGCCCTGATAAAGACTTCCAGCCTGTCAGTGCAGCACAGTGGAAATTAATCCGTCCACGCCTCAGGAAATTTGATTTCTCACCCTGAGACAGCATATTATTTTGGATGACATTCATATTCACTTTGATATCATCTGTTTTTTTTATAGACAGAAGGTCTCCACAGATTTGTGTGTGCATGAGGTAAAATCCTCTCAAAAAAGTGGGATGCTGACAAATGTTCTCCAGGCTGAAGGTCTTCCAGGGCTTTGAACTAGATTTTTTTCCCCAACTGGTTTGTTCTCAACAGAAACAGTATTTTAACATTTGGGTTCCACCCCAAAATTGACCTTCCAGAACTGGTAAGAACAAAAAACTTTGTGCCATGTCAGCTGTGTGTAACTCTGAACTCACTTCAGTAGTCTAGGATAAGTCAGAAGCATAGACTGGTTTCTAGGTTCAGCAGGATTACAACAGGACTAAAGTGGATGATGAAAGAAATGGTTGGAAGCATGAAATGTGCAAAAATAAAGCTTATTATTTTGTTAGAAAATTTAAGAAACAAAACAACATTCAATAAGAATAATAATTCATAATAATAATTCATTAAGAATAATAATACAAGCTTTTAGGTGCGCAGCAGCGCAGAGCTTGCTCATGGTACACTGTGTTGTGAAAGTGTAGGAACACGGACCCACAACAGGGGGGCGCAATGAACGGACAATGGAGGAAGGGAATAACAAGGTTTACTATTGTGGAATGAGCACAATGAATACAACAATCACAATTTGGGGTCGAATCCGCTGGTGTCGTGTGGGCAGGCTCGAAGGTAGGAGACGTCTGTCTCAGTCGAACCGGAACCACCCAGATCTCCTCTGCCACCGAACCCTGGAAATACTGGAACCACCAAGTCCCGAATTCCCAGGTGGCCACTGCCTCCGCTCGTCGGATCCGGTACTGCTGGCGGGAGAGAGCAACAACACACAGGTGTGGATGCGACAGCACCCAGTAACGGAGAGGGGAGAAGCCGCCTCCACCTCTTGTCAATGTATAGCAGGAAGGTGAGTACTTATCCGAGCAATGTAGCTACCAGTAGTCAACAGTCCTGAAAAGGTTTAACAAGCTTTAGCTGGTTGTTCAGAATATGAATGCAGAGAATATTACCTCAGTCTTAGGCGATATCTCGGCACTGAGGTGGAGACGCCGTCCTCCTGATATACCTCTGTGCTGAGTGGAACAGCTGTGTCCGGTGATGGGTGACAGCTGTCACCCCGGCTGCTCCCATAAGGCGGCAGCGCCCTCTGGTGCCTGGAGCCCGCACTCCAGGCAGGGCGCCCTCTGGTGGTGGTGGGCCAGCAGTACCTCCTCTTCAGCGGCCCACACAACAGGACCCCCCCCTCAACGGGCGCCTCCTGGCGCACGGCCGGGCTTGTCCGGATGGCGACGGTAGAAGTCGGCCAGGAGGGCTGGGTCCAGGATGAAGCCCTTCTTCACCCAGGAGCGTTCCTTGGGACCGTACCCCTCCCAGTCCACCAGATACTGAAAACCCCGGCCCATCCGACGGACATCAAGGAGCCGGCGTACAGTCCAAGCCGGTTCCCCGTCGATGATCCGGGCAGGAGGCGGCGCCGGGCCCGGGGTGCAGAGGGGTGAGATGTGAAGGGGCTTGATCCGGGAAACATGAAAAACTGGATGGATCCGCAGTGAGGCCGGAAGCTGAAGCCTCACTGCGGCGGGGTTGATGACCTTGAGGATCTTGTAAGGTCCGATGTACCGTTCTTGAAGTTTCGGCGAGTCTGCCTGCAGAGGAATGTCCTTGGTGGACAACCAGACCTCCTGCCCAGGACGATACTTGGGGGCCGGGGCCCGCCGCCGGTCTGCATGTGTCTTCGCCCTCGTCCGGGCCTTCAACAAAGCAGAGCGGGCAGCACGCCACACCCGACGGCACTTCCGTAGGTGGGCCTGGACCGAGGGCACACCGACCTCTCCCTCAACCACTGGAAACAAGGGGGGCTGATACCCCAAGCACACCTCAAACGGGGAGAGGCCGGTGGCAGATGACACTTGGCTGTTGTGGGCGTACTCGATCCAGGCCAGATGGGTACTCCAGGCCGTCGGGTGCGCGGCTGTCACACAGCGTAGCATCTGCTCCAGTTCCTGATTCGCCCGCTCTGCCTGCCCGTTGGTCTGGGGGTGGTACCCAGACGAGAGGCTGACCGTGGCCCCCAGTTCCCGGCAGAAGCTCCTCCAGACGTGCGAGGTGAACTGGGGACCGCGATCGGAGACGATGTCCGATGGTATGCCATGCAGACGGACGACGTGGTGGACCAGGAGGTCCGCTGTCTCCTGGGCCGTTGGGAGCTTCGGGAGGGCCACGAAGTGGGCCGCCTTGGAGAAACGGTCCACTATCGTGAAGACGACGGTGTGTCCCTGGGACGGCGGGAGACCCGTGACAAAGTCCAGGCCGATGTGGGACCAGGGGCGATGAGGCACGGGCAGTGGCTGTAGCTGCCCTGAGGTCTTTCTATGGTCGGCCTTGCCCCTGGCGCAGGTGGTACAGGCCTGGACGTAGTCCCGGACGTCGGCCTCCAGGGATGCCCACCAGAAGCGTTGCTGGACGACTGTCATGGTCCTTCGCACCCCAGGGTGACTGGAGAGTTTAGAACCGTGACAGAAGTCCAGGACTGCAGCCCTAGCCTCTGGTGGGACGTATAGTCTGTCCTTTGGTCCGTTTCCGGGGTCCGGGTCACGGGTCAGGGCCACCCGGACGGTCTTCTCTACGTCCCAGGTGAGGGCGGCCACGATAGCGGACTCCGGGATGATGGGATCCGGGGGTTCCGACGGTTCCGTTTTGACTTCGTCTTCGTGCACCCAGGACAATGCATCCGATCTTTGATTCTTGGTCCCGGGACGGTAGGTGATCCGGAAGTCAAAACGGCCAAAGAACAGTGACCAGCGGGCTTGCCTGGGGTTCAGCCGCTTGGCGGTCCTGATGTACTCCAGGTTCCGATGGTCAGTGAAAACCGTGAATGGCACGGCTGTTCCCTCCAACAGATGTCTCCACTCTTCGAGGGCCTCTTTCACAGCAAGGAGTTCCCGATTGCCGACGTCATAGTTCCGTTCAGCGGGGGTCAACCTGCGGGAAAAATAGGCACACGGGTGAAGGACCTTATCGGTCTTCCCGCTCTGGGAGAGCACCGCTCCTATCCCTGAGTCAGAGGCATCCACTTCAACCACTAACTGGCGGCTAGGATCGGGCTGCACCAGAACTGGTGCAGACGAGAAGCGCCGTTTCAACTCCTTGAACGCGGCTTCGCACCGATCCGACCAGGTGAAGGGGACTTTTGGGGAGGTCAGGGCTGTCAGGGGGCTAACTACCTGACTGTAGCCCTTAATGAACCTCCTGTAGAAATTAGCAAAGCCGAGGAACTGTTGCAGCTTCCTACGGCTTGTTGGTTGGGGCCAGTCTCTTACCGCCGCAACCTTGGCCGGATCAGGGGCGACGGAGTTGGAGGAGATGATGAACCCCAGGAAGGACAAAGAGGTGTGGTGGAACTCACACTTCTCGCCCTTCACAAACAGGCGGTTCTCCAACAACCGCTGCAGGACCTGACGGACATGCCGGACATGTGTCTCAGGATCCGGGGAAAAGATGAGTATATCGTCTAGATACACGAAGACGAACCGGTGCAGGAAGTCCCGCAAGACATCGTTTACCAATGCTTGGAAAGTCGCGGGAGCATTAGTGAGACCGAACGGCATGACCAGGTACTCAAAATGACCTAAGGGGGTGTTAAATGCCGTCTTCCATTCGTCTCCCTTCCGGATCCGAACCAAATGATACTCATTCCTAAGATCCAGCTTGGTGAAGATTTTGGCTCCATGCAAGGGGGTGAACACTGAATCCAACAAGGGCAACGGGTATCGGTTGCGAACCGTGATTTCGTTCAACCCCCTGTAATCAATGCATGGACGAAGCCCGCCATCTTTTTTACCCACAAAAAAGAAACCTGCACCCATCGGAGAGGTGGAATTCCGGATCAATCCGGCAGCTAATGAGTCCCGGATGTAGGTCTCCATTGATTCACGCTCCGGCCGTGAGAGGTTGTACAGCCTACTGGACGGGAACTCACTGCCTGGAACCAAATCAATGGCACAATCATACGGGCGGTGGGGAGGAAGCGTGAGAGCCAGATCCTTGCTGAACACGTCAGCGAGGTCATGGTACTCCGCCGGCACCACCTTCAGATTGGGCGGGACTCGGACCTCCTCCTTAGCTTGGGAGCCGGGAGGAACCGAGGAACCTAGACACTCCCGATGGCAGGTTTCGCTCCACTGAACCACTACCCCGGACGGCCAATCGATCCGGGGATTGTGCTTTAGCATCCAGGGAAAACCCAAAACCACACGGGAGGTGGCCTGAGTCACAAAGAACTCGATCACCTCCCGGTGGTTACCTGACACCACCAGAGTTACTGGAGGTGTCTTATGCGTGATTGGTGGGAGTAGGGAGCCATCTAGTGCCCGAACCTGCACAGGCGAGGTAAGAGCCACCAGAGGGAGCCCTATCTCCCTGGCCCATCTACTGTCAAGCAGATTCCCCTCAGAGCCCGTGTCCACCAGTGCTGGGGCCTTCAGGGTTGAATCCTCAAACAGGATCGTGACTGGGAGTCATGTAGCAATGTGGGTGTGTCCCACGTGAATGTTTTGGCCCACCCCTGGCCCAGTCTCTAGGGGCGGGCGTTTGGCATTTGACCGCTCGGGGCAGTCTCTCACATGGTGCTCACTCGAGCCACAAACATAACAAGCTCCGTGGGCCCGCCTCCTTTGTGCTCCAGGTGCCCTAAATGTTGCCCTGCTCGTGTCCATAGCTTCGTCAGCAGGGGGAGCCATAGGCGCACGGAGCGCAGGAACAGAGGAGCGTGGGGAGGGCGGAGCTCGATCGGACCCGGAAGGGAGAGGGACGACGCGTGCCTGGCCACGCCCTTCGCCTCGTTCCCGACGGCGTTCTTCTAACCGGTTGTCGAGTTGTATGACTAGATCGATGAGCCCATCTAAATCCCGCGGTTCGTCCTTAGCCACCAGGTGCTCTTTTAGGACCAGTGACAGTCCGTTTACAAAGGCAGCGCGGAGGGCAGTGCTATTCCAGCCGGATCTCGCCGCCGCGATGCGGAAGGCGACTGCATAGGCAGCTGCGCTCCGACGCCCCTGTCTTATTGACAGTAGTGCGGTTGAAGCGGACTCTCCTCTGTTGGGATGATCGAACACCGTTCTGAGCTCCCGTACAAACCCATCGTACGTATGAAGGAGCCGTGAGTTCTGCTCCCAGAGCGCTGTAGCCCAAGCGCGTGCCTCCCCGCGAAGCAGATTTATCACATAAGCTACTTTGCTAGCATCAGTCGCGTACATCACGGGACGCTGTGCGAAGACGAGCGAACACTGCATCAGGAAATCCGCGCACGTCTCCACACAGCCTCCGTACGGCTCTGGAGGGCTTATGTATGCTTCTGGGGACGGAGGAAGGGACCGTTGAACGACCAGTGGAACGTCACTTTCACGCGCAGGGTCCTCAGGAGGGAGAGCCGCAGCGGCGCCCGGAGGGCGCGCCTCCACTTGTGCGGCGAGAGCCTCCACCCTGCGGTTTAAGAGAACGTGCTGCTCGGTCATTAAATCGATCCGAGAGGTGAAAGCGGTGAGGATCCGCTGCAACTCACCGATTACCCCTCCCGAAGCTGCCGACGCGCCTTGGTCTTCCATTGGCCGTTCAACAGCCGGTTGACGCCCCTCGGGGTCCATGACGCTGGCCGAGATATCCTGTTGTGAAAGTGTAGAAACACGGACCCACAACAGGGGGGCGCAATGAACGGACAATGGAGGAAGGGAATAACAAGGTTTACTATTGTGGAATGAGCACAATGAATACAACAATCACAATTTGGGGTCGAATCCGCTGGTGTCGTGTGGGCAGGCTCGAAGGTAGGAGACGTCTGTCTCAGTCGAACCGGAACCACCCAGATCTCCTCTGCCACCGAACCCTGGAAATACTGGAACCGCCAAGTCCCGAATTCCCAGGTGGCCACTGCCTCCGCTCGTCGGATCCGGTACTGCTGGCGGGAGAGAGCAACAACACACAGGTGTGGATGCGACAGCACCCAGTAACGGAGAGGGGAGAAGCCGCCTCCACCTCTTGTCAATGTATAGCAGGAAGGTGAGTACTTATCCAAGCAATGTAGCTACCAGTAGTCAACAGTCCTGAAAAGGTTTAACAAGCTTTAGCTGGTTGTTCAGAATATGAATGCAGAGAATATTACCTCAGTCTTAGGCGATATCTCGGCACTGAGGTGGAGACGCCGTCCTCCTGATATACCTCTGTGCTGAGTGGAACAGCTGTGTCCGGTGATGGGTGACAGCTGTCACCCCGGCTGCTCCCATAAGGCGGCAGCGCCCTCTGGTGCCTGGAGCCCGCACTCCAGGCAGGGCGCCCTCTGGTGGTGGTGGGCCAGCAGTACCTCCTCTTCAGCGGCCCACACAACACTGTGGTCCAAATAAGAAGTGTCAAATTTTGAATCCACAGTGAAAGAGGAAATCTCAAATGTTGAACACTTCCTGTCATGGGTTGAGCTACAGCGGAGGCCAGGGTTGAAGGGTTTTAGTCATGCTCATGCTTCCAAGAACCATTTTATTGAAAAAAGTCTGAAGGACCTAAATGACATGGGGAGATGCTGACGAGCTTCACTTGTTCATGTCTGCGACATATGCATATTACAAGTGAAGCGACACGCAGTGGCGCAAAGCTCACTCATGGTACACTGTGGCCCAAACAGAAAGTGCCAAATTCTTAATCCACAGTGAAACAGGAAATGTCAAATGTAAAACACTTCCTGGATCGACATTTCCAGGATTGACAGACGAGATCACATGGAATCTCAATGGAACTCAGTGGCAAGCTCACACTCAAACAGGAAGTGCCAAATTTTCAGTCATAGTGAAAAAGGAAGTGTCAAATATTGAACACTTCGTGGCATGGGTGGTGCTAGAGTGGAGGCCGGGGTTTCACTGGACTCCCCTGAAATCTGATTGGACACAAATAATTGACATGTCACGACACCATACATGTGGTTGGAAGAGCTGCATTTTGAAATTAGTGAGTCACATTGACTGATAGGTTCCTCCTGTCCAGTAGTTGGTGCTGTGTCCCACAAAAAGTTCTAATCCAACTTAGTAGAAGAAGGAAAATGTTTGCTTCAGATTTGAACTGAACACGTTATTTGAACTATGGGCTTCTAATGACACCAAACTTATATTGGTGAGTAAACGACCATATTTTATGTCAGAAAAGAAGTCCAGGTTGTTAAAAGCAGCATTTCTCCTTTAATTCAAGGGGTCTTATATACACATGTTTAAACTAACAGACAGCAGCTGGTTCACGCTCTGTTGGGGTTATTAGTGCAGCAGATAACTGAAACAATCCTTCAAATGTTGATACAAGTATCAAATTGAGCACAAAAACACCTTAGACACAACACTAAAAAAAAAAACAACTGGTCACTTGAATTTTCAAGAGGCATCATCAATAATTTGCATCATTTTTTTTTTAACCAAAATTGGATTAACTCTAACTTTTGACCCCTGTACAAACTGAATCTGACCTTTGTCACCATTCTTGCTGCTTTTACCTCATAACTCCATAACATTCAGTCACAGATTGTCCAAACTATACCTTTATCTTATCTTTTTATGATCAGGCAAATCATGTGGTGTAGGTTTCTATATGATTGGAGCATCTTTTAATTTTGACCCCTGTGTAATTCTTCAATTGACCCCTACCTGGCTGCCTGTTGAAAATTCAAGTGGCCAATCAGTTTTTTTTTTCTTTTTTTTCAAAAGAGTTCATGTCTATGGATTATTGGTGCCAAATTTGATGCTTGTATTAGGGAAGGATGTTATTTAAAAATATGGAAATCTATACATTTTGCATGGAGTATTAAAATATACACGGAATAAACCATAGCAGGATAAATTTCGGGTCATTTGGTTCCAAAAACCCATATGGACGGCGCACTTGAAAATTTCAAGTAACGCGTGTGTCGTATATGTGCTGTTGATGTAGAAAACCACTCTGTTTCTTATAATTAGTTCATTGTGGCCACGTCATTCTTTACATGTGATGATTATACTCAATTGATGTTCCTGAAATAAAAACTACATAGATTTTGTTTGTAACTATTGATCGTAACATATGTACTGAAATTAGTTTTTTTGTCAATTACTCTTAAAAAACACCAGATAGGCTTATTGTTACTATAGAAGTTGAATATAAACTTTGGGTGAAGCAACATTTAGAGCCAAATTTTAAGTCTCTAGATTCAGCGGTTCTCAAGCTTTGACATTTTTGTCTATTTTTCGTGATTTTTGAACCAGATATCTTCACTGGCTACGTCCATATGGGTTTTTGGAACCAAATGACCCAAAATTGATCCTGCTATGGCTTATTCTATGCATATTTCCATGTTCCATGCAAACATTTATAGATGTCCAATTTTTTTGAAATAACACCCCTCCCTACTTGTATCACCATTTGCAGGATTCCATTCTAAGTATTCTCTTATCTGCTGCACTATATATGCAGCCCAGTCTCACGTTTTTTTTTTTTCGTGCTCCCGTGATGAAATGAGTCAAATTTTCGTGACGGAGCTTTTTTAATTCACTATTCCTAACCCTACTCCCACCCCCAACCCCCCAAAAATAAGATAAAGTGAAATAAAACAAAGAACCACGAAGCAGAGGGTCCGATCAATGCTTCATTGATTACAGACCCTGCAGGGGTTCTATAATCGACGTAGAGACATGATCATTTTCCTGACAAACACCCCCCAAAACAGTGGCCACTCTGAAGGACCGATAAGAGAATCGTTAAGCAAAAAGGCTATTGATGTCGGTGGATCGAATCGTTTCTTAACAATACCCAAAAAGAACCGGTTCTCGATACCCAACCTTACACCCACTGCTTTGCACCCCCTCACAGCAGAAGCTGCTGCCCTTCGGGCCTGTCGGTACCTTGCAACTGCCTCAGGAGTCTTCTGAGATAACATATCCCAAAAGGACTCCTTCTTCAGTTGGGTGGCTTCCCTGACCACCGGAGTCCACCATGGTGTTCGAGGATTGCTGCCCCTTGAGGCACCAAAGGCCTCCAGGCCACAGATCCCTGCTGGAGAGTGGGCTCCTCCAGATGTTCCCAGTTCACCCGCACTATCACTTGAGCTCCATCCTCTGATCCAACTCACCACCAGATTGTTATCAGTTAACAGCTCTGCCCCTCTCTTCACCTGAGTGTCCAGAACATTCAGCCTCAGATCAGATGATATGATCACAAAATCAACCATTGGACTTTGGCCTAAAGTGCTCTGGTACCATGTACACTTGAGCATCCTTATGTTCGAACATGGTGTTCATTATGGACAGTCCATACTAGCATAGAAGTCCAACAACAAACCACTGCTCAGATTTTGATCAGGGAGGCCGTTCCTCCCAGTCATATGCCTCTCCAGTTATCTCTTTCATTGTCCACATGTGCGTCAAAGTCCACCAGCAGAACAATGGAGTTCCATTGTTGCAACTCCAGAGAAGAACAAGATCCAACCCCTACAAAGGAGAGTGGTTCCAGAGCTGAGGCTGTGCGTGGAGACGAGGCCACCAGATATAACTGGTCTCCCTCACAAGCTCCGGCTCCTTCCCCCACAGCGAGGTTACAACCTATGCCCCCAGAGCGAGCCCCTGCCACCTGGGTTTGGTCTGCCTCGGCCCTTGACTTTTACTGCCACCCATGGGACAGCATACCTGACCCCAGCGGTTCCCCCTGTGGTTAGTGAGCCCACATGGTTGAGATGGAAAGTCCACGTTACCTTTTCGGGCTCTGCCGACCGGGCTCCATGGCAAGCCCAGCCACCAGGCACTTGTTGACAGGCCCTCTGTTCAGGCCTGGTTCCAGACGGTGGCCGGGAGCACACATTGCCGCTTGTCGGCAGGCTGCCGCGGTCAAAGTTCAACCCAATCCAACTTTAGCTGCTGTGCATTGTGACGTCGCTTTGCACTGTCCAATAGAAATGACGCATCAGGCCAAAACATGGAAGATTGCATTGCAGAAACCACTAATCTTTATAAAACACTGTGTTATATATAGATCAGTGGCAGAAATGTGTCACAAAACTGCTCATTTATACAAAGCAGTTCTCTGATGAAAATCCTCGCAAATGTTTTTTTTTACCTCAAAATTTATTTGATCACTGTAAAAAAGCTTATATATATATATATATATATATATAACACATATAACACTCTGTCATCTTCTCTAGGTCCTCACTTTGAATCCTTATCTTTTGAAACCCGTCACACCCTGTTTTCTGTCTGACTACATTAATGATTGTTAATATGATGCTGTAAAAGGTCAAGTTCTGTATTTCCCTGTTTCTTGTTAAATGTCAGTGCACTCACACACTTCGACCTGATGCTATTAAGCACAGCAGAAAAATACCACAGCAACAAGAGTGAAAAAAATCCATAAATACACTTTGCTCACATAATAACTTTTTCAAAAACAATAAATCCTAAAGTACAGTCCATTTTAATCAGCTTTTTGCACTCTTCTCAAAAACATGGTTGGTTATGAACCCAGAGGCACACATGTGAAGCCAATTAATTACACATTACATTTGGCTGACTTATGTTGCATTTGGTCACAAAATTCTTAATTGTTTCACCGTAAAGCAGCAATCATACAACCCCAATTTCAGTGAAGTTGGGACGTTGTGTGAAATGTAAATGAAAACAGAATACAATAATTTGCAAATCCTCTTCAACCTATATTCAGTTGAATACACCACAAAGACAAGATATTTAATGTTCAAACTGATAGACTTTTTTGTTTTTGTGCAAATATTTGCTCATTTTGAAATGGATGCCTGCAACACATAAAAAAGCTGGCACAGGGGCAAAAAAGACTGAGAAAGTTGATGAATGCTCAAAGAACACCTGTTTGGAACATTCCACAGGTGAACAGGTTAATTGAAAACAGGTGAGTGTCATGATTGGGTGTAAAAGAAGCATCCCAAAAAGACTCAGCCGTTCACAAGCAAAGATGGGGCGACTCAAATGTCCACAGACTCAGACTGCCTCACGGCCGCAGGAAGACTGTTCCACACGGTGGGTGCACGATATGAAAAGGCTCTGCTGACTTCTTCTTCACCCTGGGAACACAGAGAAGTCCCACATCCTGCGACCGCAAAGCCTGGGCCGGCACGTAGAGTTCCACCAGATCACCCAGATAAGATGGCGCCAGGATCACCACTTTGTGAACAACTGCATGAAAACATAGTCCAGCAGTTTAAGAACAATGTTTCTCAATGTTCAATTCCACGGAATTTAGGGATTCAATCATCTACAGTCCATAATATAATCAGAAGATTCAGAGAATCTGGAGAACTTTCTACACGTAAGCGTCAAGGCTGAAAAGCAACATTGAATGCCTTCGATCCCTCAGGCAGGACTGCATTAAAAACTAACATCATTGTGTAAAGGATCTTACCGCGTGGGCTCAGGAACACTTCAGAAAACCATTGTCAGTTAACACAGTTCATCGCTACATCTACAAGTGCACGTTAAAACTCTACCATGCAAAGCGAAAGCCTTACATCAACAACATCCAGAAATGCTGATGGCTTCTCTGGGCCCAAGCTCATTTGAAATGGACAGACGCAAAATGGAAAAGTGTGCTGTGGACTGATGAGTCCACATTTCAAATTGTTTTTGGAAATCATGGACGTTGTGTCCTCCGGACAAAAGAGGAAAAGGCCATCCATATTGTTACCAGGCCACAGCTCCCCGCTGCAGCTTCATAAATGGAAGCTTTGTGAATTGCCCATTCTGATCCAATGCCCCCAACCTCCACAGGGATGCTAGAGAAGCTCTGCCGGAGGTGTGAGTTGAAGAGCTGTCAGACAGTGGGCTCCTCCAGACAATCCCAGTTCACCTGCACTATCCGATTGGGCTTACCAGGTCTGTCCAAAGTCCTCCCTCCCCCTCTGATCCAACTCACGACCAGATGGTGATCAGTTGACAGCTCTGTCCCTCTCTTCACCCGAGTGTCCAGAACATGTGGCCTCAAATCAGATGATATGATCACAAAATCAATCATCGATCTTCGGCTTAGGGTGCTCTGGTACCATGTACATTTATGAGCATCCTTCGTATGTTTGAACATGGTGTTTGTTATGGACAGTCCTTGACTAGCACAGAAGTCCACTAACAAACGACCATTTTTGGGTTTAGCTCATGGAGGCTGTTTCTCCCAATCACACCTCTGCAGGTGTCTCTGTCATTGCCCACATGTGCATTGAAGTCCCCCAGCAGAACAATGGAGTCCATTCAGGGACTCCAAGAAGGCCAGATACTCCAAAATGCTGTTCGGCGCATACGCACAAACAGCAGTCAGAGTTGTCCCCCCCGCCACCCGAAGATGCAGGGAGGCAACCCTCTTGTCTGCTGGAGTAAACTCCAACATAGCGGCGCTCACCCGCCCAGTGACGGCTGCCACCAGAACCACGACCCTCACCTGTCCGTCATGATTAATGAGTTGGGAAAGGTGATGCATTCTCAGACTGTGTTAACGCCGATGAAAATTGGATGGCATCTCGGAGCAAATGTGCACCTTGCAGATGAATATCAAGATTTCAGAGACCGGGGAATATTCATAATTGGGATCTGTTTTGCTCATGTGTGACTGTAAAAGTGTTTTCACTGCTCAACCATAAACACGGCAGGCTTATCTGCCTCTGAAGGATAAAATGCCCCATTGTTTTCCTCCAGAAGAATGTCTATGGCCTTGGTGAGCATTCGGCTGCCCGTTATCTTCTCTAACTCCCACTTGGACAGAAAAACAACTGAGTCACACAAGGACAAGACACTGAAGCATGCTCCACATCGTCCCTACCCCCTCCTGTCACCACCCACCACCCCATCCCGGCCCCTGCAGTAGGCCCCTGTTCCCCCCAAGCTAACGGCGGCGCGGCGACATGTTGCTGCGGCTACCACACACTCACAGCACCTCAATTTGGAAAACTGTTTCAAGTTTCGTGCACATAAACAACGCCAAATGTATATGTGTTGTCTTTAATTCTGATGTGTACCATTATTACGGTAAGCAAGTAATAATTGTGGATTAATTGCTGTATCTTGTCTGTGGTAATTTGAGTGTGGATGTAATCTCGTTGTTGTTGCACTTGTAATGACAATGACAATAAATCTCATCCATCCATCCATCCAAAATCACTAAGGGCCCTTGGGCAAGGTCCTCATACCTCTAGTTGCTCCTTGTGTGTAGTGAGCGCCTTGCATGGCAGCAGCCTCACATCGGGGTGAATGTGAGGCATTATGGTTGTAAAGCGCTTTGACCATCTGATGCAGATGGAAAAGTGGTATATAAATGCAGTCCATTTACCATTTATATACCTGTCCTGGCTGTGGTCTCTGTTTTTAATGTGACACATCGTGTGCACTGAGCAGTCATTTCCAGCTGTCAGTGAGTCTCTGGCTGGCGATCAGCTGAGAAGCTGTGTGCGCTCAGATGTGGCTGGATGGTCCCCATTTGTACATACTTATCCGCATTTCATGCAAGTGTGCCCCCCTTCACCCCCGCACACTACATGTGTTGCGGGGAAGGCATGAAACATGCGCGATACACACACGCCACATGTGTGTTGCTTGCTGACGCCACACTCATGGGGCACTTAAGATAAATTTCACAGCAAACTCAAAAGAAGTCCCTTGCTCTCTGTTTTCGTGCTGACTGTGCGAATGCCATCACATTTCCTAAATACTTTTTCCTAAACACATTTCCTAAATCCTAATACCATAGATCCTCTTCAGTTTGCGTACTGTCGGAACCGCTCCACAGATAACGCAGTCAATACTGCCCTTCACACAGCCCTCACTCACCTGGAGAGAAAGGACACGTATGTCAGAATGCTGTTTATCGACTACAGCTCAGCATTCAACACTGTCATCCCATAAAAATTTATAGAGAAGCTCCTTGCCCTTGGACTGACACCTGCCATTTGCAACTGGGTGTTGAACTTCCTTACGAATAGACCCCAGTCAGTCAGAATTGGCAGTCGTACATCCAGCACAAGAACAGTGAACACTGGGGTCCCCCAGGGCTGTGTGCTGAGTCCCCTCCTGTACACACTGTTCACACATGACTGTGTGACCTCTCAGAATAACACCAGTATCATCAAGTTTGCCGACGATACTACAGGAAGGAGGTGGCTGAGCTTGTGGCCTGGTGTCATGACAACAATCTTTTATTAAATGCAGACAAGACTATAGAAATGATTGTTGATCCGAGGAAGAAGCAGGTGCTGCACACACTCCTGTATATAGGTGAAACAGAGGTGGAGAGGGTGAGAACTTTCAAATTCTTTGGCATCCATATCAGTGAGGATCTCACCTGGTCTCACAACACACAGACCATCATAAGGAAGTCCCAGCAGTGATTATACTTTCTGAGAAGACTAAGGAAATTTGGCATGCCAGCCAAAATTCTCAGCACCTTCTACAGGAGTACGATTGAGAGTGTTCTCACCAGCGCCATCACAGTCTGGTATGGAAACTGCACTGCTCAGGACAGAAAGGCTCTCCAGCGTGTGATCAAGACTGCTCAGTCCATCTCAGGAGCAGCCTTTCCCTCACTACAGGACATTTATCACACCAGAGTCATCAGGAGGGCTCAGAATATAATCAAGGACAGCACTCACCCCCAGCACAACCTCTTTACACCCCTACCTTCAGGCAGACGTTACAGGAGTGTGAAGTCCAGGACCACAAGACTAACAAACAGTTTTTATTCACAGGCCATCAGACTTATAAGCACATCATACACTACCTCCTCTCCCCTCCCACCCTGAACTGTTTTTTTAATTTTTGCCTTACAATAGATTGCACCTTAAATACACCGTACTGCTGCTATTAAAATACTGTTTACATAGGTTTATTTCTATTTGTTCTGAATACTACTGTCCACATCCGTTACTCGTGATTTGCACTCTCTGAATCGCTGCTCCACATATTTGTACAATTTGCACAATAACTTGTTTTTTTTTTTATATTAAACATTTTGCCTTTTCCTCTCTCTCTCTTTCTTTCTTTTTAAGATTATATTGGTGAATAGAGGAATAGCAAAGTAAGAATTTCATTGTATAGTGTAACTGCCTGTTTCTGCTGTACATATGACAATAAAACTCTTGAATCTTGAATCTAAATGCTCTGTGAGTGTTGTTGGATATTCGTGTGTGACACCTGGAATTGGACCAACACCTGCCAAGAGAGGATCGAATAGACACTCACAGGGCACTCACTGTCTTTTGGCCGGTGGTGTGCACGAATGGTTGTAGGGACAGGTGTACGAAGCGTTGGAGGTGGCTCCGGTTTTTCATGAATGGCATGCAATTTCTCCTTTGTGCGCTAGTCGGCTTCAGTTGTGTTATGTGTGAAGGGGGCTTCATAGTTGCATTGTGACAGAGTTCACATGACATTTTTTTCTCCCTTTTCTGTCCTGCGTGAGAACATACATACAATATATACACAAGTCCAAGACATATTCAGTGACAATTGTACCATCAGAGAACTTCATCCACAATGACCACAAAAGACTCCAAGCTGTCACTGATGTTAAAGTTGGCAACACACAGTAGTAAGAACAGGGGGATGTAAACCTTTGATCAGGGTCATTTGGGTAGTTTCTGTTGTCATGATTTAAAAAGAGTAAACACAGTTGTTTGGCAATAAATGGCTTCACCCAACCACTAACCATGAGTGAAAAAACATTTACTGTAGCCATTCATATTCTCTTAAATACGGCAAAAAAAAAAAAAAAAAATGCCAGGGTATGTAAGCATCCAGAAAGAATTCACAGTGCTTCACTTTTTCCACGCCAGCGTACATAAGTACATAAGCGTACATCTCATACATACGTATTCACAGCCTTTGGGGTGAAGCTCAAACTTGAGCTAAGGTGCCTCCTAAGGTGCCTCCTGTTTCCACTGACCATAGCCTGTCAATGTGCGTGCTGTGTGCTCACCTGCTGCAGCCCATCCCAACAATGATATATGTTTTTATGTATTTCCACATGAGGACAGCCAGCAGACACATGCGCATCATGGTGGACAGTTGTCAGGCCATATCCATCAAAACACTGTACGTGTTCCCCAGCCGTGACATCCAGAACTAGAGATCCCAACAGCTGCTGCTGTCTGCGGCCACGCCCCCTGTTCATTCAGCGCACCCACCAATGTGTCCCTCTCTGTTTCTGTGCTATGTGATAATTTTTGAAGTTATTTGCTATGTAATTGGGATATGGGTTATGTAATTGTAGTTATTGTACTACTTATTAATATACCTGTCCTGGCTGTGGTCTCTGTGTTTTTAATGTGACACATCATGTGCACTGATCCGTCATTTGTAGCTGTCAGTGAGTCTCTGGCCAGCAATCAGCTGGGAGGTGGCTTGCCGTGCTGTGTGCGCTCTGACGTGGCTGGCTGGTCCCCATCTGCCCATCTGTCAGCATTCCATGCAGGTGTGCTCCCCCCACACATGTGGCATGCCACATGTGTTGGGGGGGGGGCACACACACATGGCACATGTGTTGTGGAGGGGTGCAACACATGGGTGATACACACGCACGGCATGTGTGTTGAGGGGGGAGCCAACACTCTGGCATGCCACATGTGTGTTGCTTTGCAACTCCACACTCGTGGGGGCACAGTTTTCACAAATTTCACATCCAGCTCAAAAGTGATCGTCTGCTCACTGCAATTTTGTGCTGACAGTGGCCAATGAGTGGTGTCACCTGGAATTTGGCTAACACCTGCTGCGAGAGGGATCGAATGGGCTCTCACAGGGCACTCTCTGTCTTTTGGCCGCTGGTGTGCAAATAATTGTAGCGAAAGGAGTACGAGACATTGGAGGTAGTTCTGATTTTTCACGAATGACATGCAATTCCTCCTTTGTGCACTAGTCGGCTTCATTCATGTTATGTGTGAAGGGGCCCTTAATAAGGACTTCATTCATGACTTTGCAGATTTTCTCACAGCTGCCACTGTGAAATATGATAATTTTATGATTTTGGGAGATTTTAATATTCATGTCTTGCTGTGAATCAAGACCATTGTTCACAGATTTTTTTTTTAAACCTTATTGAATCTTTTAATCTTGTTCAATGTGTCAAAGACCTGACACATGAGGAAGGACAAATCTTAGATTTGGTCTTATCATATTGCTTATCTGCTAGTGGAAATGAAATTTGTGAATCAGTGTGTGTCTCTGACCATCTACCTGTGGTTTTCACTGTTTCAATCCCATGTACTTATACCCACTGTTTGCGCACAATTAATCCATAACCTGTATCTCAGTTTTCAGCCATGCGTAATGTCTCTACCCCTTCTGGTGATATACTCAGCACACTGGATGATATTTACGCTTTGAGCAGAGCAGAGCCTACCCCCATCTAGGTGAGTAAAGATTGTCACCTTTGAATGGCTTTGACATTTCACGTTGGTTGCTGTTGATGATAAAATTAAGATGTCAGAAGAAGGCAGTGGGACAGCCTAACCCCCAAAATGCTTTGTCGATTTGCTTACCCATCCTGGCACCTGGACAAGGATGGGTAAGACTTGGAACCTAAGAGAGTGCAGATATCATCAATAACATATAGATCAAAATAATACCCCCAATTTACCCATGATACAATAGAAAATGAGATAATAAATGAGTTAAATGAAAATGTGCACATGAAGGATAACCAAGGAGTCTGATAACAATTAGTCTGTAGGACTGTATAGCCAGAGGTTACACTGAAGGAAATGAAGAGATGAATAAACTGTTGATGGGCTACCATTTTGTATGTAGCTGGACAGCTGCAGTCCAGGGCCACCTGGACCCAGTTAGGATGTCTGGCTCCAAGGACAGAAGGAGAGCTTGACAGAGTGAATCAGTGCAAAGCACAGGGGCACCTGTATAGTTTCTCAGACACAGGCACTGGCAGAGAGATGAGAAATGCATGAGGACAGGTAGAGTAAAATAGAATGTAATGCAGAGCATGCTGCTCACTTAGCTGGTGTGCCGGCTTCCAGGGTACCACACAGCAAGTGTCCTGGGCCACCACTGTACCGGCACACACACTAGGACTAAAGAAAGCTCAACAGATAGAACTATGACAGGAATGGGTACCTGCAAGGCTCTCCATACTCAAACATGAGAGGAGAGAAAGTGGTGAAGGAGAATGTATCGCTGAGCATGCTGTCTTGACCAGGTGGCCAACAACCACAGTAACCTGAGTAAGCCTACATAATGAATTCTACTATGCAGGGGAAGTGAAGTTTCAAGTGGAAGACAAGTAAAGTGAATGCATGACATCACTACAAAACAGTGGAGATACTACATATGTGGCAAAGCAAATTTCTGCAGACAGAGTTCAACCACCAGAATGAGATAAACCACTGCCACCATGCTTGAGAATGAGGAAGATTTACCTTTGGCAAGAGTCTCAGCATCGGCTTGGGCATAAACACCAGGCCTGGCATAAGGGGCATATGCACCAGAGCGCTAACATCCCAGCAACTTGACAGGATTGGCAGAAATTCCCCATTGAGCAGCCATCTTGGTGGCTCCTATACAAAAGAGAAAGGAGTGAATCATTTAGCACAGTGGTTTTCAAACTGTGAGCGGGGAGGCGCCAGAGTTCTTCAGGGGGAGTGCGAGGGATGGGTATCATGAACCGGTTCTTTTTGAGAATCATTAAGAAATGATTCAATCCACCGACATCAATCGCCTTTTTGCTTAACGATACCCTTATCAGTCCTTCAGAGCGACCATTGTTTTTGAGGGTGTTTTAACAGGAATATGATCATTTCTTTACGTTGATTACAGACTCTGCAGCAGGTCTGTAATCAACTGCTTCTGTAACGACTCCACTTTGAAGCTCGAAACAATGAAGCAGTGATCCGATTCGCTGCTTTGTTGGTTCATTGCTTCGCAGCTTTCAGAAGTGACAAGTCCACTTCTTAACCCCTCTCAAAGCCATTAAAAAATGTGAATCATGAGTCACTTTTGTGCAGATTAAAGTCACTAACTGGGACCCTTGTCTTATTGCAGGTAAGAAATGAGAATTGTGCTTTGTTCTGTTAGCACAGCTTCAAACACTGTGCCGCTCTCTGCCAAGACAGAGTCCAGACGGAATTAATAACTTCCAAGCGAATCACCATGACACCTCTTCCCAAACATAACACAGATAGTGTGAAGTTTGGATGGCGTTTGGACGAAAATGGCGAGTGCACGGAACATTGCGCCGAAGGCAGGCATGCGCAAACCGGTGTGAGAGTTTGTGCACGTGCCGGTGTCCATCGAACAGGAACAGTGTCAGGTGCACCACATGGTGCCGCTTATGTGGAAGAAATAAAAACCAGCTGGTACATGTAGAACCACATCACGCTGCTTATGTGGAATAAATAAAAATATAAAAACCAGCCAGTAACTGTGGGACCAAATCATGCCGCTTATGTGGAATAATACAAAAAAAAGAAAGAAAAAAAACACACCACGCGGGACATGAGCTCGTGCCTTTCAAAACCTCTGATTCCCAATTCAGAGACTTTACCACTGAGCTATGGAGCTGTTCTGTGAAAGCTGCGGGAAGCTGCCTCATATCAGGAAGGACATGGAAGTATTACAAAATAAATTAAATCCCACTCCACAGAAAAAAAACACTGCATTTATCAAGCGAGCAATACAAATATGATCCGTCTGTTCCTCTGGTGATGACCCATGGTCACAGACGTACAGTCATGAAATGACATGAATGAGAAGCAGTGTGCTCTGATTATGTCCACATCTACTGGTCACATGCATCCAGTCGGCCGTGCACGTGTTCTGCCCATCACACGTGTCTTGTGAACAGTGTGCCACAGCACAGACACCACATCATGTGGAACAGAGCTCACATGGGTGACGTGACGGTCAGAAGGTCCGCTACGTTTTTTGATCTGACTGTCCGTTTCAATCTGGGGGGCTGTCACTGTCCGCTCCATGCATGCACTGGCTTGCTGCACCTTGTCGCCACCACCGTGATATATGTTTTTATTTATGTCCACGTAAATACAGCAATGAGACACACGCGGCTCACAGTGGACAGTTGTTAGTCCATGTCTGTCCAAACACAGTAGGTGTTGTGTAGCTGGAATGTCCAGAATGACAGACCACCACAGCTGCTTCTGTCAGAAGCCACGCCTCCCATGAGTGGAGCGCACAAACCCATGTGTCAGTGTGTGTGTTTGCAAAGTCACACTTGTGGGGAAGTAAAACAAAATTCACAGCAGTACAACAGTGATTGTCTGCAGTCTGTTGTCATACCAAGAGTGTGACTGGCCACACATTTTCTAAGTGCCATGCGAGCGGTGTTAGATGTTCGTGTGTGTCACCTGGAATTTGGCCGGCACCTGCCGTGAGAAGGTGTGGTGGTTTCACACAGTGCACACTTTGTCTTTCAGGTGCTTGTGTGCGCAAATAGTTGTAGCAACAGGTGTACAAGGAGTTGGTGACAAGGATGACATTACACAGTTTGCACACGATTCCTGTGTCATGTGCACGAAGTGTGCACTTTGTCCAAACTTCACACTATGTGTGAAGGGGCTCTTATGAATTACATTGATGCTGATTGCAGCGGCTGGCTGAGCTCAGCTAAGACGTATGGAGTTAGATTCATGCCATTAATGTCTGAAAGGAAATGCTTTTGAGAAAAACTACAGATTTTGTTTATTTTTATTTATGTACAGAGATCAAGGATCCAGTGAACAATTTCATATTTATTTACTTTAAGACTCAATAAAATGTTATTGACATAGAAAATCTATGTAGAGCCTACTTATAGTGCACAGAAAATTCACAGGAGCTATTGATAAGGGAATCAATAAGGAATCGGATCGATAAGTGGAATCGATAATGGCATCGATATCAATAAAATCTTATCAATACCCATCCCTTATTATTTATGTTACAACGTATTAGTTATGCCTAAGATGTTTAAAAACACACAGAGATGTTTAAATGTTTAGAAAAGACAAAAAAAATGACAAAAGATCCAAACAGAAGAATAGAAAGTTCATTAAAAACATGCTTAAAATCTTTGAAAAGGGTGTAAAATGTGTGAAAGAATAGAAAGTTCTTTAAAAACATGTTTAAAATGTTTACAAAAGCTGTAAAATGTGTAAATGCATAGAGAGTTCCTTTAAAAGACACAAATACTTTAAAAATGTGTTTAAGATGTGTAAAAGAATAAAAAGAAACAAGAAGATGTTGAAATGATGTGTGTATGTGCTGCTGGGGAGGCAGCTATTCATTTGTTCTCTGAGGGAGAGTTCACTCTCTAACACTTTGAAAACCCGTGGTTTAGCAGAAAATGTTTGGTTAACCATGAAAGAGTTATGGAATGTACATGTCTGCAATGTCTCAGGTGTCAAAAGCAGCAGAGCACAGGTTTTGCGTTAAACACTGTAGCATACCACCGTAATGTCATGAGGCCAAAAGGCTGATATTGTATTTGACATATTTTCAGAATGGGTAGGAAAGAAAGTGAAGAAAGCAGGGGAAACTACAAATCCACAAAACTGAGACTGTTAATGGGCTGAAGGTCAGAGATGGAGTAGTGAATTGGTCACCACAATAGACCAAAGAAGGCAGTGAGGACAAATATGTCCAGCAGCTTGTCTGTGCACAGACAGAAACCACGGAGTCTTCGGGGGGAACCCAGGTGAAGTCCTTTTAAAGTGAGTGGAGCCATAAGTCTTAGATGTGAGGAGATGCTCTCATAACAACCGAGAAGAATGCACAGTTGCTGGATGAGAGTGAAGGCCAGGGGCATCAGGAGAATGCTCAGGTGTGTTACTTTCCGTGATTTTCTATTTCATATATCTTTATGCTTGTTGCTGTTATGATGTGCACTGTGACTTTTAATCTCATTCAAAGTAAATATGTACAGTATAAATGATATATGAACTTTTACGTTGTTATACTTTTTAGCATCCCAGTTAGCAACACAGCATCAAAGTACTCATGACTGTAAGTCTCTCTGCGCATATACGCTCATAATGAATGTTTTTTATTCCTCTCCCTAATGCTGCATTTACACACAGGCAAGACACATTCTGAATGTCATATTTGCATAATTCTTGGCACATTCCTGACATTCTTAATGTGATTTAACACATATAGTAGACCTGCAGTCTAGTACCTGCACTCTTTTACTATGAAGCCACGCTGTTGTAACACGTGCAGAATGTGGCTTGGCATTGTCTTGTTGAAATAAGCAGGGACGTCCCTGAAAAAGACGTTGCTTGGATGGCAGCATGTGTTGCTCCAAAACCTGGATGTACCTTTCAGCATTGATGGTGCCATCACAGATGTGTAAGTTGTCCATGCCATGGGCATGAACACACCCCCATACCATCACAGATGCTTGCTTTTGAACTTTGCCTTGGTAACAATCTAGATGGTCTTTTTCCTCTTTTGTCCAGAGGACACAACATCCAATATTTCCAAAAACCATTTGAAATGTGGACTCATCAGACCACAGCACACTTTTCCACTTTGAATCTGTCCATTTCAAATGAGCTCGGGCCCAGTGAAGGCAGCGGCATTTTTGGATGTTGTCTCTGTGGTGTATTCAATTGAATATAGGTTGCATTCTTTTTTATTTACATTTTACACAACATCCCAACTTCATTGGAATTGGGGTTCTATTAGTATTTGGAAGAATTGTGAAGAAATAAACCACTGCCAACAGGATTTGAGTAAGAGCAACAGAGATTATGTACGTGGTTTAGAGGTTCAAAAAGCCAACTGTCCTTAGAGGCAAGTCCATTGTGCTGCATGAAGGTCCCGGTGGGCAAGCCCGATCTCGTGCTGAAGCCAGAGAGAAACCTGCTTAGCAGCTGCTGGTCTGACTGCAATCCTGCAATTGTTGAATCAACAAGCTGTCTTAGAATGAAGCTGTAGGTGAGACATGGCATTACAAACTGGTGACATGAGTAGTGATGAGTCAGAGCTAGGGTTTGGCCGCAGTATTCACTAATTATTCAGTGCTATGTTGAAATGAGCAAGCAGCACCATGCACAATTCAACAACAATATAGACCAGTTAAATGAAATGAAAGGATGACTGTCTTGGCCTTACATTTCATAAAGGACGATACCAATGAAAACCCGAAGTCAGTGTCAAAGCATAACGACTGAATGTTGCCCGCAGAGCCTAGGATTCATGCAATAAAACTGAGAGTTCAAAAGCACACTAATCAGCTGAAAATCAAAATGTCAATCCACTAACTGAGCTTCAATACCCCATTATTGAATGACAATGTGAAATACCATTGGGAGACAGTGCATAATCTGAATCAAAGACTGTACCTGAAACTCACTGGAGGTACACCTAAATATGGAAAAAATGAGCAAATAATAATCATCATCACAATCATAATGATTATTATTATTATTATTGTTTTTGTTGTTCTTCTTCTTATTATTATTATTATATACGTTGGCATGAGTTCAGAGCTCTGACATTATGTGCTGACCTGGTGACCCGCTGACCTACTGCTCACCAGTCAGTAAAGGCTGATCAGCCTGATTTCAGCGGTGAGGATCCCTCTGCCATTGTGCCGCCGGGCCGTCGTGCCGCCGGGCCATGTGCCACGTTAACTATTCCAAAAGCTCAGGAGCATGAGGGATGTATGTTATAATGGAGAAAACACTGAGCAGTAAATTCCGGCATGTTTTACTGAACATCAGTCTTTCAACTGAAACTTTGACAAATGGGCCAACAAAGGCTCCACTTTATCTATTTCAAAGAGATGAAAAGATGTCAGATTTCCAGTAGAAATGGTAAAATCCCCTTTCTGCTATCTGCTCCATCAGTGTAGTCTCATGGGCACTTAGAAAGCTGTGCTTAGAGCGGCGGTACCACGATGTGCTCAAATACATTTATATACACAAGATCAAAGGGATTATTTTTCTGACTGAAGCTCTCTCAGCCTACGATCAGAAATGTGCTTGAAGTACATTTTACCCACAGAGAGGGAAGTGTACATTATAAGGGAGGGCAATGAGCCTTCATGGGAAAAAGCTGGAACGTTCACCTGTGTCAAGGAAATTCTGTCTGCTGCATTTTGAGTGCTGTCAGGGGGTCCGGGTTCTACTTCTCAGACAGGCTGAGAGCAAAGCTTGAGGTTTGACTACTGCTGCTGTTACAATGCACCAACAGCTCTGTAATGTGATTTTTCATTTGGTTGAAAAAGCATGCATGTTTTGGGCATTTGTGGGACCTGTGCTGCTTCCTGTTTAGGACAGTGTCCAGATCTGTCTGTGGGATTAGGTGTCTCACTCCATGCAGCAAAACAGCACCACCATTCTGACGAGTACAATCAGTGGACTACGTATGATCACACAAATACTCAGAGGGTTTATGTAGACCCATGTAGGAGGCAGTTGTGTGGACTTTGCAGAAGGTTCTCTAAAGGCGGCAGATATCTGAACCTTTAGAGAATGTCGGTGATATTTCTGAAATGTCTTCTTTCATTTGTGAATATGCTGCAGTACAAAGTTTTCTGCTTGAGTTGAGGAGTATGTTACACTCACACGACAGCAACACTGCAAAGACGATGTTAGAGATATAAGCAGAATGTCCACATATGTTAGTCACATAGAAATGTGATGTTGACAGCTCAATAGTATGGTGCCTAAACTTCACCGCCTGCACCTGAACACAACTTTTTCCAACTGTACCCTTGATTTTCTGCAAAACCTCCCCCAGACTGTCCAAGCACCAGATCAACATTTACATACGGCTCTAAGATGGTCCTTTGATAATGTTCTGAATATGACTTTCAGGGGTCAATGGTGATTTTATGCTCACAATGAACCACAACAAACAGAATGTTAAAGCCAGGCATGCACTACACAGTCATACAATGCTACAGTGTCATAATGGAATGCAGAACTGTATTCCAGAAGAACAGAGGACCACAGTGGGCACATTGGGTGCACCTTGACCTGTGACGCAATGTCAACAATTTGACAAATAAAACAAAGGTCAGCAAAAAAAAAAAAAAAAAAAAAAAAAAGTCAAATATGCAAAGACAGACAAGATGGAGCTTCTCATCAACTTACCCATACGCTCATGGTACAGGGCGTCTGAAACAGGAAATGCCAAATTTCAAATCCACAGTAAAACAAGAAATGTTCAAATTTCAAACACTTTCTGGATTGACAAACGAGATCCCATGGAATCTCGCCGGAACTCAGTGGCAAGCTCACACTCAAACAGGAAGTGCCAAATTTTCAGTCACCTTGAAACAGGAAATGTCAAATGTTGAACACTTCTTGGCATGGGTGGAGTTAGAGCGGAGGCCGGGGTTTCACTGGACTCCCCTGAAATCTGATTAGACACAGACGATTGACATGTCACAGCACCACACGTCTGGTTGAAAGAGCTGCATTTTGAAATTAGTGAGTCACATTGACTGCTAGGTTCCTCCTGTCCAGTAGTTGGTGCTGTGCCCCACAAAAAGTTCTAATCCATCTTAATAGAAGAAGAAAAATGTTTGCTTCAGATTTGAACTGAACACGCAGGACGATGAGTGTCATATTGCAGACTCCTTCAGGAGGAAAAATGTTCACTTGAACTATGGACAACTAATCACACCAAACTTATATTGGTGAGTAAACAACCATATTTTATGCCAGAAATGAGGTCCAGGTTGTTAAAAACAGCATTTCTCCTTTAATTCAGGTTGCCTTATATACGAGGTCTGTCCAAAAAGTATCAGACCTTTTTATTTTTTTCAAAATCCTTATGGATTTGAATCACGTGTGCTTGCATGAGCCAACCTTGAACCTTTGTGTGCATGCGTGAGTTTTTTTCACGCCTGTCGGTTGCGTCATTCACCTGTGAGTAGGCTTTGAGTGAGCACTGGTCCTACCCCCTCGTTGGATTTTCATTTCGAGGAAAATGTCTGAACGATTGGAGCAGCGCTGAATCAAATTTTTCCAGAAACTGTGAGAGACAGCCAGGTGAAACCATTCGGAAGATTCAAACGGCTTTCGGTGGCTTTTCAGTCGAGTGAGTATCCGAGGAATTGTGTAAGAGCTGGACATGTCACAACATGTCCTGTGAGACTTCCAACTTCCGCACGTCTTTCATTACAAAATCTCCTGTAACAGTGGAATGTGCCGAAAAAGTGCTGATGTCCACCTCTTCTGCAATTTCTCTGGTAGTCAGACGACGTCCCGGATCAACACAGCGTTCACTTTGGAAATTATCTGGTCGTTTCAGCCTGTCGATGGCCGCTCGGAGCGCGGCACACCCTCCGCCATTGTGCGCCGTCTTTAAACCGGTTGTAACACTCCTTAATCTGTGTGATGCCCATAGGATCGTCACCGAAAGCCGTCTGAATCTTCCGAATGGTTTCCACCTGGCTGTCTCTCACAGTTTCTGGAAAAATTTGATGCAGCAAAGCTCCAAATCGTTCCACCTCGCAATGAAAATCCAACGAGAGGGGAGGACCAGTGCTCACACAAAGCCTGCTCACAGGCGAATAATGCAACCGACGGGCGTGAAAAAAATCACGCATGCGCATGAAGGTTCAAGGTTGGCTCATGCAAGCACACATGATTCAAATCCATATGGTTTTTGAAAAAAATAAAAAGGTCTGATACTTTTTGGATAGACCTCGTACACGTTTAAGCAAACAGAGAGCAGCTGGTTCACGCTCTGTTTACTTATGAGTGCTGCAGATAACTGAAACAATCCTTCAAATGGTGATACAAGCATCAAATTCTGCACAAATACAGCTGGAGCTAAATTAATGGAGCAACTTTAACTTTTGACCCCTGTACAAACTGAAACTGACCTTTGTCACCATTCTTGCTGCTTTTACCTCATAACTCCATAGCGGTCACAGATTGTCCAAACTATACCTTTTTGGAATCTTTATGATGAAATAATGTGGTGTAGTTTTCTATATGATTGGAGCATCTTTTAATTTTGAACCCCGTGTAATTCAAGTGGCCAATCAGTTTTTTTTTTCCAAGAGTTCATGTCTATGGATTATTTGTGCCAAATTTGATGTTTGTATTGCCATTTGCAGGATCTGCACTATATATGAGATGTAAGATGCTGCATTGTTTCCCAATTACCCTCAAAAGTATTGGAACACTTGGTATTTCACACATTTTAATTTGTTTATTCCATTTCAAATACTTTTTTTTTTCTAAAATTATCTTCCTAAACTCAGACTGAAAGTAAATTTCTACAACCTGATATAAGTTAATTAAAAATATAAAATCCAGCTTCCTGTTGAAGTGGTGGAGAGGAGGATTTTCTTAAAAAGAAGACCTGAAAGTTCAGCTACAATTTGACAGAAAGTACATTTGAGATGAAAGACTAGATTTAATGTTTTGGTGAATGAAACTTTTATATTTCTTCATAATTGATGTAAATTAAGTCCAAGACATATTCAGTGACTTGGAAATGTTCATGTTTCCAGCCCCTGACTTGTCTAAAGAAAACTGGCAATAAAACTGTTTACAGTTATTATCAAGTTTTAAATTTAAATTCAAATTCAAATGTATAAATTTATATAGTGTCAATTCACAATGACATCACCTCGAGGTGCGTCACACAACATAATAAAAACAGAGAAAACTGAATTAAAAACTTAAAACAAAATAAAAAGACAAAACCATAAAAAGAACACAAGATTAAAAACACATCATAACACAATAAAACTAATGATAAAACAAGGAAAACAAGTCTTTAAATGTGATTTAAAAGCCTCCACAGTATCCGGCTGTCGTATGTGTGCGGGGAGATCATTCCACAGGGCTGGGGCTCGGTAAGAGAAAGCTCTGTGACCGGCAGACTTTTTATTCACCCTGGGAACACATAAAGGTCCTGCACCCTGTGAACACAGGGCCCGAGCTGGTACATAGGGGCTTACCTGGTTAGCCAGATATGGAGGTGCGAGTCCATGAACAAGTTTATAAACTAATAACAGTACCTTAAAGTCCGATCTTGCAACGACTGGAAGCCAGTGAAGAAATGCCAAAAGAGGCATAATGTGGTCAAAGTTTCTGCTTTGTGTCAAAGGTTTAGCAGCAGCATTTTGAACCATTTGAAGACCCTTAATTTTGGACAGCGGTAAACCAGAAAATAGAGCATTACAGTTGCCCAATCTAGAAGAGACAAATGCATGAATCAAAGTCTCATCATCATCCATAGACAGGATTGGACAAATCTTTGCTATATTTCACAAATGGAAGAAAGCAGTCCTCGTAATGTCTCGAATGTGGAGGTCAAAAGACAGCATAGAATCAAAAATTACCCCAAGATTCGTCACTTTGTCAGTGTGATGACGAACCTAAGCTAAGCACTAGCTGATCAAATTGATGCTGATACCTCGCTGGGGTGTCCTTGCCTCAAGTGGAGGAGTTTAAGTATCTCGGGGTCTTGTTCATGAGTGAGGGACTGATGGAGCGTGAGATCGACAGACAGATCGGTGCAGCATCTGCAGTGATGCGGTTGCTGTATCGGACCGTCGTGGTGAAGAGACAGCTGAGCAGGGGGCAAAGCTCTCGATTTACCGATTAATCTACGTTCCGACCCTCACCTATGAGCCAAATCTCATGACAGAAAGAACGAGATTGTGAGTACAAGCAGCTGAGATGAGTTTCCTCTGCAGGGTGGCTGGGCACTCCCTTAGAGATAGGGTGAGGAGCTCGGTCACTTGGGCAGAGCTCGGAGTCGAGCTGCTGCTCCTCCATGTCGAAAGGAGCCAGCTGAGGTGGCTCGGGCATCTTTTCCGGATGCCCCCTGGACGCCTCACTAGAGAGGTGTTCCGGGCATGTCCCATTGAGAGGAGGCCCCGGGAAGACCCAGGACACGCTGGAGGGACTATGTCTCTCGGTTGGCTTGGGAATGCCTCGGGGTTCCCCTGGAGGAGCTGGGGGAGGTGTGTGTGGATCGGGAGGTCTGGGCAGCTTTGCTTGAGCTGCTGCCCCCGCGACCCAACTCCAGATAAAGCGGAAGAAAATGGATGGATGGATGGATGGATGGACCTCGCTGGACCAAGAACCATAATTTCAGTCTTATCAGAATTTAGAAGTAGGAAGTTACGAGACATTCAACTTCTCACTGATGCAAGGTGATCTTCCAAAGATTCTATGTGAATGAGATGACCGTCAGTTATTAATGTACAATTGGGTGTCATCAGCATAGCAATGAAAGGCAATCCCAAAACACTGCAGTACATTTCCAAGGGGTGCTACATAAAGGAAAAAAGCAGGAGGCCTAAAACGGTTCCCTGCGGAACCTCAAATTTCATGTCCCTAAGATCAGTGCCATTGCACAACACACAGTAAGAACGACTTGTCAGGTATGATGTCAACCATGCAAGGGCCATTCCAGTAATCCCAAAATGATTCTCCAGCCTATCGAGTAAAATATGATGATATAAGGTGTCAAATGCAGCACTAAGATCCAACAGCACCAAGACTGTAGTGGAATCCGAGTCCATTGCTCACAAAAGGTCATTCACCACTTTAGTGAGAGCTGTCTCTGTGGAATGATATTTTCTAAAACCAGACTGCGATGGCTCAGAAAGATTATTCTCAGTGAGGTGGTCCAAAAGCTGTTGCAAAAGGACTTTAGAACAAAATGATAAATTTGATATTGGCCTATAATTTTTCAATACACTAAGGGTCGAGATTGGATTTCTTTAGTAATGGTTTAATCACTGCAGATTTGAACTTCCAGCACAATCGGCTGAAGAATGGGCCAGTTTTGTTGGTATAGGATCAAATAAGCAGGTTGTGTTTTTTGTAGACATCACAAGCTTCGTCAGTGTGCCTAGCGAGATACCATCAAAATCTGTAAAGCTGGGTAACACCTCAGTGGTAGCATCCACCTCCACAGCAGGATGCGATGGTTGGACCAATATGCTCAACCTAATGTCCTCAATTTTCTTCTCAAAATAGTCCAAGTAGTCCTGTGCTGAAAAGAGAGCATGAATAACAGGTGGACATCCACGAATGAGAAATGCTACCATTTCAAACAAAAACTTTTGAGTTATGCTTGTTTTTGTTGATCAAATCAGAATAACAGGCCCACTTTGTAGCCAGTAGTGCATGCTTATAATCTAAGATAGCATCACGCCATGTAAGGTGGGAAGGTGTGACCTTAAAAGAGGTCACACCTTCTCAAGGCTTATCCAGTGTAGCCTTGAGCACTGAATTCAAGCCATCCGCAAGACTATCCACTGATTCATTCTCCAAACCTGAAGCCAAAATTTCAGGCAGTCTAACTTTGAGTTCAGTCATAATTGAGGGTTTAATGCATCACCGCACTAGTAGACAAGGCTTTGGCTCCACTAAACACGGCAACGTAAATGTAAACCTAATAAATGAGTGGTCAGAGACCACTGAGGCAAGAGGCAAAATGTTGATGTTCATGACAGCAAGGCCACGTGCGAGAACCAAATCCAGGGTATTCCCACTAATATACGTTGAATCCTGAATGCATTGCTGGAATCCTAACGCATCCACGAGTTCCATAAATGACTTGCAGATGCGATCAGAGGGCTTATTTATGTTTCTAATTAATTTGGATTCTAATTTATGACAATTGTCTAATTTTGGATTTTTACTGTTTGTGATTTTCCAAACTAATTCTTATTTAAACAGTTCTTTTTATCAAGGCCATAAAAAGGAAAAACTGGTCCAGCCCACAGTGGGAAGGCCCATTCCAACTGTTGCTGACCACACCAACAGCCGTGAAGATCGCTGAAAGACCATCATGGATACATCTAAGTCACTGTAAGCTGCAGTGTGTGCCTGTTACCACAAACAAGTAAGGGGAAGTCTGACTACAAAGGGGATTCCCGTATAGAGGTGTCTCATCTCAACGTCAGTGAAGCAGGGAGATCCTTACTCACTGCGGCCTAGCACCAATGACTGATCCGCAGAGTACACCCAACCCACGTGCCAAGCGCCGTGGTTGTGGGTGAGTCTGGCAGACAGTCTGGTGTGTTGTGATCTCAACATGTTCCTGTCTACTGGGACACATCTTCTGGCAGATGTGGGAACGACATCCTCCGTCTGAAACCGCTCCTGATGAATCAGCTCCCGTTCAACCTCTCACCCGGATGGAAATACGATACATCGACCACCCTGATGAACCACAACATCCTTACCACACCAACATATGGTGGCGCTACGTAAATTACGAGGTCTGTTAGAAAGGTATCCAACCTTATTATTTTTTTCAAAAACCATATGGATTTGAATCACGTGTGATTGCATCAGCCAAGCTTGAACCCTCGTGCGCATGCGTGAGTTTTTTCATGCCTGTCGGTTGCGTCATTCGTCTGTGAGCAGGCTTTGAGTGAGGTGTGGTCTACCCCTCTCATCTATTTTTTATTGTGAATAAATGTCTGAACGATTTGGAGCTTTGCTGCATCAATTTTTTTTCCAGAAATTGTAAGAGACCTTCAGGTGGACACCATTCGAAAAATTAATATGGCTTTCAGGGACAATTGTATGGGGATTAAACAGATTAAGGAGTGATCCAGACGGTTTAAAGACTGCCCACAACTACTGAGAGCACAGTGTGCTCCCAGCGCCGATGGACAGGCTGACACCCCGCACAAACAACCAGATCATTTCCAACGTGAAAGCTTTGTTGATCCGGGACCTCATCTGACTTTCACAAAAAGGCAGAAGATGTGGACATCAGCACTTTTTCCGGCACATTCCACCGTTACAGGAGTTTTTTTTTTTATGGAAAAAGAAGCCGAGGGACGCGCCACGGAGCCGTTAATTGCACGGGACAAAACCACCTCGGTGTTGGTCTCACAGGACGGTTTAAAGGTGGATTTCAGACGGATTCCGGTTGCTTTCCAGTCGTGTGAATATCCGATTGTGATTGTGCATGAGCTGGACAAGCCCCAACATGTCCTGTGAGGCTTCATCACAGCGTTTCTTTGCGCCGAGCGGCTGCACCATGACGCGCGGAATTCCTCCGCCTTTGTTCCTCTTTCCATGACAAAAACTCCTGTAACAGTGAAATGTGCCGTTCATTTCTAAACTGGATGCTGTCTTGATCCTGTATGTCCTCTGACTAGCACAGGAATTGTGAAAAGACGTGGACATCAGCACTTTTCCGGCACATTAAGACAGACGTGCGGAGGAGTTCAGTGCGTCATGGTGCAGCCGCTTGGTGCAAAGAAACGCCGTGATGAAGCCTCACAGGACATGTTGGGGCTTGTCCAGCTCATGCACAATCACAATCGGATATTCACACAACTGGAAAGCAACCGGAATCCATCAGAAATCCACCTTTAAGCCGTCCTGAGAGACCAACACCAAGGTGGTTTTGTGCCGCTTCCCTCGGCTTCTTTTTCCATGAAAAAAAAAACTCCTGTAACAGTGAAATGTGCCATTGATTTCTAAACTGGACGCTGTCTTGATCCGGTATGTCCTCTGACTAGTACAGGAATTGTGAAAAGATGTGGACATCAGCACTTTTCCGGCACATTTTGACAGACGTGCGGAGGAGTTCAGCGCGTTGTGGTGCAGCCGCTCTGCGCAAAGAAACGCCGTGATGAAGCCTCACGGGACATGTTCTGGCATGTCCAGCTCATGCACAATCACAATCGGATATTCACACGACTGGAAAGCAACCGGAATCCGTCTGAGACCAACACCGAGGTGGTTTTGTCCCGCATAATGAACAGCTCTGTGGCGCATGAAAAAAAAAAACTCCTGTAACGGTGGAATGTGCCGGAAACAGTGCTGATGTCCACATCTTCTACCTTTTTGTGAAAGTCAGACGAGGTCCCGGATCAACAAAGCTTTCACGTTGGAAATGATCTGGTTGTTTGTGCGGGGTGTCAGCCTGTCCATCGGCGCTGCGCTCTCAGCAGTTGTGGGCGGTCTTTAAACCGTCTGGATCACTCCTTAATCTGTTTAATCCCCATAAAATCGTCCCTGAAAGCCATATTAATTTTTCGAACGGTGTCCACCTGGAGGTCTCTTACAGTTTCTGGAAAAAAAATTGATGCAGCAAAGATCCAAATCATTCAGACATTTATTCGCAATAAAAAATAGACAAGAGGGGTAGACCACACCTCACTCAAAGCCTGCTCACAGGCGAATGAAGCAACCGACAGGCATGAAAAAACTCACGCATGCGCACGAGGGTTCAAGCTTGGCTGATGCAATCACACGTGATTCAAATCCATATGGTTTTTGAAAAAAATAATAAGGTCGGATACTTGTCTAACAGACCTCGTACACTTCACACCCAGTGAACCGTACCAACTGTTATGTCTGTACACATATGTCGGTTTCCACCACACATAACGACTACATGCTACTCCAACATCTCGAGTTAATACTGATTGTTTGATAGGCCTGTCAACCTACCCAGGAAATTATTCTGTACCTCTGAACAAAACCACTGCATCTCCCTTGGAGGGAAAGAACTGTTCCGGTTTACCTCCTATGTTATCATGGCCCCAGGTGCAGGACCCCCTACTGATAACTGATTTAATGCCTTATCATAGCTTTGATTATTGCATAATTGGGAATGGCTCAAACCTGCTGAACCGCATAATGTTCACGCTAAACGAGAACTGTCTGATACCAGCCATATTCCTAGTACTAAAAGAATATTCAGTCAGGGGACTTATGTATGCTTCAGGGGATGGTGGGGGGGTTCGTTGAACGACCATTGGAACGTCTATATTCGGCACCGGGACAGCAGGAGGAGGAGTTGCAGCAGCACCCTGTGCGCGCGCTTCCACCTGTGCGGTGAGAGCCTCCATCCTGCGATTGAGAATGATATTCTGCTCGGTCAATAGATCCAACCGAGCAGTGAAGGCGGTGAGGATTTGCTGCAACTCACCTACCACGCCTCCCGCTGGCGCCTATGCACCCTGCTCTTCCATTGGTTGTCCAACAGATGGTTGATGCCCCTCGGAATCCATGACGCTGGCCGAGATATCCTGTTGGGAAAGTGTAGTGACACGGACCCACAACAGGGGGCGTAAATGAACAGACAATGGATGAGTCTAAAATTACAACACTTTACTGTTGTGAAACGTGCACAACAGAATACAGATAGATGCAGAATTTGGATTACAGTCAAATATACAAGGGTGACGTGTGGGCAGGCTCGAGGATAGGAGACTGTGTGGAGAAAAGATTATGTTGTTTTGCCCCTGTCTTAAAGTAATTGCACAAATTTGTTTTTGTAGCCACTAACGACTGGGAGTGAAGCATGCTGGGGTCATTCTGAACTGGGAGTGAAGAGCTGAGATCATTATGTTTTTGCAAAAGGAAAGCTGAGATCATTATGTTTTTGCAAGAGGAAAGAACTTTCAGATGCCTGTTGATTAAAGGAATTATGTGCGCCAGGGAGTTTGAGATGGCCACTCACCCTCCCTTCGCGCACACACTAGAAAAGAGGGGGTAAAGCCATGCTTCGATAGAGTCTGCTGCGGGCTTCGTACGAACGCCCAGCCGGTTGACAAGCGCACTCTGCCGAAGGTGTTGGCTCTTCACCTTAAAGGCGTCACGGTAAGAGAGAAAGAGATGTTTCATGCACTGCAACCACTTGTGCTTGATGTAACTGCTTTTGTGGGGAATAAATATACGCCTGTTTGTTCTAGCAAAATGCAGTCTGTGTGATCATTTCTGTGTGCCGATCTGACCGAACCTTGTTACAAAACAAAGACAACCGTCCAGAGAAGAGCCGGGCCCCACACGATTTCCACTGCCACCGGATCTGGAACACGCCAGAGCCGCCAAGTCACGAATCCCCAGGTGGCCACCGTCTCCAGCTGTCAGATCTGGTACTGCTGGCAGGGCAGAAAACAGTCAATGGTGAGTGTGTGAAAACACACCCAGTAAATAGTCAGCAAATGTCCTCTTCTGTCGGTAGGTGGGCAACATACCTCCACCTCCCGATCACAATCACATGCAGTGTGTTACTTATCCGGTGAGGAGCGAAAACTGTCATCTCCTCCTCGGTTCCACTGACTCAGCCTCCAGCTGCGGATAATCTCACACACGTCTGCAAACAATTTCAAGAACAACACGTATCCGTGGTAATACAATTGTACGGCTGAGAATTTACCTATAAGGTAGTCGATATCTCGGCAGCGAGGTGGAGTTGCTGCCCGGCTTTTAAGGTGATGGTGATGATGAGTGACAGCTGGTGCTTGTTGATGAGTGACAGCTGTCACTCCCGGTTGCTCCGGTGCCCTCTTGTGCCTGAAGCCCACACTTCAGGCAGGGCGCCCTATGGTGGTGGGCCAGCAGTACCTCCTCTTCAGCGGCCCACCCAACAGTTGTCACTCTGTACAAATTCAGGATGATTCAGTTGTTTGCAAACGTATCTACACATGACACATGAATGATTCAGTTGATTACAAATGTATCTGCACAAACATGTTGTGATGATGGACTTGTTTTCTTTTCTCAATAAAAGGGCCATGCAATGAGGGGACATCAGAGAACTGCACGAGACTGTCAGGCTCCGTGTGTCTCTCCTTTTGCAAAGGCCACTAAAGACATGTCGTCTCTCTGTCTGGCTCTTTCCTGTATGTCTAGCCGAGAACAAACCTGACAATTTATATGAATGTTAAAGTCCCCAATAATCAAAATGTTGTCTGCACTAGCTGACAGGCTCGAAATGAACACACCAAATCCATCCAAGAACTCAGAATATGGGCTGGGAGGCCTATAAACAGTGAGAAAATAACATGACTGATTTCCAACCTTCTGACCCTGACAATACGTAGCATCGTGGGCAGAGCGGAGAATCAGATGCTCAAATGAATTATATTTATGACCCCCAACAGCCAATAAGGTAAACCTGGATTTATAAATAAAAGCAACACCCCCGCCTTGCTTCGCACCACAAGACAAGCGACTAAATGTGTACGCCGGTGGGTATGCCTCATTCAAAGGAAGAACAGCTGTGGGCTTGAGCCAGGTTTCACATAACCCAATCATGTCCAAGTGATGATCCATAATGAGATCATTAATCAACAAGGATTTCGAGGACAGTGATCTGATGTTAAGGTGCGTTTACACATAACGACGACAAGTCACGAATGCCACAAAGTACACATTCTTGGCCACTGACCACAAATGTGATGATTTGGGGCAGAGGCGTCAGGTGTCCTCAGGAACTGCTGCAACCTGTTACCACACGTTACGATTAATGGCACATGTTGTTGGAGAATCATCAGGAACCATTACGCATGGTCAAGAATAAGTTTCCGCACTGATGTTGTTAAGTTCTGTCATGTTGTGAATGAGGCGAATTGTATCCACACACACACCCATATTCATCCATCAGCTGCTGAACAATTCAATTCAATTAAGAAGGTTTGTCACATCGTGCACAGAAAGAACAACTCGAACTACAAGGGTGACCTCTAGAGGAGAGTGCAGCATTGCTAAATGTAGGACCTCTTTTGCCAAATCTGCCTTTTCTGTTGTTGCCTTTAGACAGTGGAATATCTTACCAAACGACATAATGAAATGTACAACTTTTCCAATGTTTGCACAGCTGACAAAGAAATGGCTTTTATCAAAGCAAGTTTGTACCCACCACTGATGAATGCATGTGTATGAGAGCATGTGCACGTGAGAGCACAGAGTGCAGGCGTCTGAAAAATATGATTTGTATATATGATGTAAGCGTGAGAATATAGTGTGAAGATGTTTGAAAAGTGTGACTATGTGTACGTGTGTATGTGTGCACGTATGTGTATATATATACACATATTTCATACACACCTATATATATATATATATATATATATATATATATATATATATATATATATATATATATATATATATTTCAATTTCAATTTATTTTCATTTATATAGCGCCAAATCACAACAGAGTTGCCTCAAGGCGCTTCACACAAGTAAGATCTAACCTTACTAACCCCCAGAGCAACAGTGGTAAGGAAAAACTCCTGAGGAAGAAACCTCAAGCAGACCAGACTCAAAGGGGTGGCCCTCTGCTTGGGCCATGCTACAGACATAAATTACAAAACAATTCACGGAAACAATTCACAAAATGAATATACAGGAAATGCTGTTGGTGCACAAGACAGGAGGATCTCCAACACAAATACAACTCCCATCTCTGGATGGAGCTGCACCTTAAACAGAGAGTAAAAAAAAAACTGAATCAGGCATCAGAAATACAAGAAATACAGTACAATTTGCCAGCATTAAACAACAAGAAAAACAGGAAATACTAAGGTGATCGCCAGCCACTAGCCCTAAGCTTCACTAAAAGACCCAGAATTTAGGTAAAGTTGAGGCCGTGGCACACTCTGTTTCCTAATAAAATGAATTAAAAGAGTAAAAAGCGTAAAACAAAACTATACCAGTATGCTAACCATACGAAAGGGAAAATAAGTGCGTCTTAAGTCTGGACATGAAAGTCTCCACAGAATCTGACTGTTTAATTGACGCATGGAGATCATTCCACAGAACAGGGGCACGATAAGAGAAAGCTCTATGACCTGCATACTTCTTATTCACCCTAGGGACACAAAGTAGTCCTGCACCCTGAGAACGTAAAGCCCGGGCCGGTACGTAAGGTTTAATTAGGTCAGCTAGGTAGGGAGGTGCCAGTCCGTGAACAATTTCATAGACTAGTAGCAGAACCTTAAAATCTGATCTCACTGGGACAGGAAGCCAGTGAAGGGATGCCAAAATGGGTGTAATGTGGTCGAACTTTCTGCTTCATGTCAAAGGTCTGGCTGCAGCATTTTGAACCAATTGGAGAGCCCTAATGCTGGACTGCAGTAAACCAGAAAATAGAACATTGCAGTAGTCCATTCTAGAAAAGATAAACGTATGGATCAGGGTCTCAGCATCAACCATAGACAGGATGGGTTGAATCTTTGCTATATTTCGCAGGTGAAAGAAAGCAGTCCTCATAATATTTCTAATGTGGAGGTCAAAGGACAATGTAGGATCAAAAATTATATATGTGTGTGTGTGTGTGTGTGTGTGTGTGTGTGTGTGTGTGTGTGTGTGTGTGTGTGTGTGTGTGTGTGTGTGTGTGTGTATGTATGTGTGTGTGTCTGTGTGTGTATGTATGTGTGTATATATATGTATATATGATGAGTGTGAGTGTGAACAAAGTGGTATCTTTTGTATATGTCTTTGAACTGATAAAATGTTGAAAGTTTTTATGAATGGTATACTTGAGGGGTGAGGTATTATATGTTTACAGTATCAATAGCCTTTGTGCTAAATGGATTTTCTTTTCATTTACAAATGCTGTTATTTATAGTTAGACATCAACCTGTCCAGGGACTACAGGTGAAAATTAGTATTTTTTGCTATAACCTGGCACAATGCATCTTTCCTGTTTGAACAGGCCTGAGTTGCTTAAAATCCACTCCACGTTTTCCATCCAGCACCCGGAGAGTGTTCGAAACCGGTGTCAGGACGACAAGTCCCAGAAGCTGCAGCGCTCTGATGACGTGAGTGCCGATGCGCTCAGCTGATCAGATAACCGGCACAGATGACCCATTCTGATGGAATACACACTTTTAGAGATTTGCTTTCAGTTTGAGTTTGAGGAAGATCATTTTAGAAATTTTTATTCTTTATTTTTTACTCATTACTCATAACCATCCCAAAGACATATCGTTATCTTTGGCTGCTTTCAGTAATGCTGGTATTTGGTTAGACTCTTTCTCTCCGATTGTTCTGTCTGAGTTATTTTCATTAGTTACTTCCTCCAAACCATCAACATGTCTATTAGCAGTGGTGGGCACAGATAACCAAAAAATTAACTTCGATAACAGATAATCAGATAACTGAAAAGTTATCTTTGATAAAGACAAAACAACAAACCACGCAAAAATGTATCGGAAGTTACAGATAACCGATAACAGATAAATTCCAATATTATCTCTGGCACATTTACAACTACAAGTAAAACAAATTTAATAGCTTCTAATAATATTAAAAATAACAACAGATCCAAACCATAAGACCACACTTTTTTCTTTCAACAGTCTGCTCCTGCTGGAAGCTCTTGTTTACTACAGCGCTCCGAGCACAGAGGCACCCCGAAACCCAAACAATGAGACGACACTTTTTTCTTTCAACATTCGGCCCCTGTTGGAAGCTCTTGTTTATTACAGCCCTCCCAACACAGCGACACCCCGAGAGCAGCCGTAAAGCCAGCTCTCTATCAACAACAAAGCTTCGGTCATGCGGAGGTCTTGAAAAATAAAGTCATATTGACTTATGGTTTTGATTTATAAATAACATTAATACCGATAGAATAACTCCATTAATGTCAATTCTGTCATTTGTACAAAGTTAAAATATAACATATATCTTTTAATGTTGAATAATGCACTAATTCTGACGTTTTGTAACAAAGAGACAGATTGCAAAGGATTCTGGGTAAATGTGCCTCTGCTAAACACTAATTGGTTCAGTCATTCATTATGTAAACCAACACGTTAATGTGACATCTGTCGTGTGTTGGTGTTTAAATGTGCTTTTGTAAAATATTCCATTTTTTTATTTGTAAAAACAGGCATTTTTCCGGAGCCCTGGAAGTGTCATCGCAAAAAACGTTGTAAAACGTGCTTTACAGTGTGCGAGATGATTTTTCATGCAGGAATTTTTTGGACCAAGTTTCAGGTTAATCGTGCGTCCTGCATCGTGTAGTGTTCATGGAGTATCAAGCTGCGGTCAACATCTGATGACCACCTCCTGATCGCCGATCATATGGTCGGATGAGAATCAAACCTGTTTATATATTATTGTGGTCGGCCTTCGTGAGGTTATCCTGCTGCTGAAAGCTACAAGCAGCATCCAACCATTCGCACTGTGCCTGTGCAAACACTGCAGAGCTGTCTTGTAATAATGTTGTTATTATTATTATTATTATTATTATTATTATTAATTTGCAGTTGTTTTGTTTTTAAACTTCATTTGTAAAAAAAAAAAAGCCATTTGCAAAGCAAAAAAGTTGATTTGACAATCATCTGACATAACCGGGGTCAAAATAAATAGAACACTGCCATCTACTGGTTCC
This sequence comes from Thalassophryne amazonica, assembly GCF_902500255.1. Lineage (NCBI taxonomy): Eukaryota > Metazoa > Chordata > Actinopteri > Batrachoidiformes > Batrachoididae > Thalassophryne > Thalassophryne amazonica. Next base: position 112,086,726 of record NC_047113.1, on the reverse strand, counting down.
CAGACACTGCCATGAACACTATTGGCCAGTAGATGCTAGATGGCAGTAGAGGCTTTCAAAACAAATTCTAGATAATCCCTGTCTGCTCACATTTTAAATGCGTGGAATTTAACAAACACAATTAAAAAATCAACGTCTATAAATGCAGAGAATATATTCGAGTTTTAGGCACTAGAGTTTAATGCTGTTGTCCGTGGAGCCTGAACAGAGTGTCTGAAATGCATTTGTCCTGTCGTGACGTACTGAGATTACATCATCCTACCCAAAATGCACTGCTGGGCACAGCATGTGCTCACTAAAACCTTAAAAATTAGCACATTACTTTAAAACTAAAACATATATCTGATATTTTTACTTTATGAAACTTCAGACATGACAGTAATTTTAAATAACTTGTCCAAAATTAGTTTGGTTAAAATTTGAACCATAAGTTAAAAATGTATGCCTCTGGATGACTTAGGTCATATTGCCAGCATATCAGTATAGTGTTAAAGGAAATGTTTTTTGTTTTTTTTTCCTTTTGGGGTTGTTTTTCCTTTGTTTGCAAAAGATTGAGATGCTTTTTATACAAGCAGTTCTCTTCTGTTTGCAAAGGTTATAACTATGCGTCTGTTACAAAACTTACAACAGGTGGGTGCTGAACTAATTTTAAAAATGCTTGTCGCTGTTCAGCTTTGTTTATTTTGTTTATCGGTTTAACAGTTATCGGACAAAAATTAATCGGAAGATAATTGGTCCGATAATGGTTTTTAAAGATATCTAAAAAGATAATCCGATACTGAAAACATTATCCACTGTCTATTAGACCCCATTCCTACCAGGCTGCTCAAGGAAACCCTACCATTAATTAATGCTTTGATCTTAAATATGATCAATCTATCTTTATTAGTTGGCTATGTACCACAGGCTTTTAAGGTGGCAGTAATTAAACCATTACTTAAAAAGCCATCACTTGACCCAGCTATCTTAGCTAATTAACTTCCAAACTTCCTTTTCTCTCAAAAATTCTTGAAAGAGTAGTTGTAAAACAGCTAACTGCTCATCTGATGAGGAATGGTCTATTTGAAGAGTTTCAGTCAAGTTTCAGAATTCAACATAGTACAGAAACAGCATTAGTGAAGGTTACAAATGATCTTCATATGGCCTCAGACAGTGGACTCATCTCTGTGCTTGTCCTGTTAGACCTCAGTGCTGCTTTTGATACTGTTGACCATAACATTTTATTACAGAGATTAGAGCATGCCATAGGTATTAAAGGCACTGCACTGCGGTGGTTTGAATCATATTTATCTAATAGATTACAATATGTTCATGTAAATAGGGAGTCTTCTTCACAGACTAAGGTTAATTATGGAGTTCCACAAGGTTCTGTGCTAGGACCAATTTTATTCACTTTATACATGCTTCCCTTAGGCAGTATTATTAGACAGTATTGCTTAAATTTTCATTGTTACGCAGATGATACCCAGCTTTATCTATCCGTGAAGCCAGAGGACACACACCAATTAGTTAAACTGTAGGAATGTCTTACAGACATAAAGACATGGATGACCTCTAATTTCCTGCTTTTAAATTCAGATAAAACTGAAGTTATTGTACTTGGCCCCACAAATCTTAGAAACATGGTGTCTAACTAGATCCTTACTCTGGATGGCATTACCCTGACCTCTAGTAATACTGTGAGAAATCTTGGAGTCATTTTTGATCAAGATATGTCCTTCAATGAGCATATTAAGCAAATATGTAGGACTGCTTTTTTGCATTTGCGCAATATCTCTAAAATTAGAAAGGTCTTGTCTCAGAGTGATGCTGAAAAACTAATTCATGCATTTATTTCCTCTAGGCTGGACTATTGTAATTCATTATTATCAGGTTGTCCTAAAAGTTCCCTGAAAAGCCTTCAGTTAATTCAAAATGCTGCAGCTAGAGTACTGACAGGGACTAGAAGGAGAGAGCATATTTCACCCATATTGGCCTCTCTTCATTGGCTTCCTGTTAATTGTAGAATAGAATTTAAAATTCTTCTTCTTACTTATACGGTTTTGAATAATCAGGTCAATCAATCAATCAATCAACTTTTTTCTTGTATAGCGCCAAATCACAACAAACAGTTGCCCCAAGGCGCTCCACATTGCAAGGCAAGGCCATACAATAATTATGAAACACAGTCTACGTCTAAAGCAACATAACCAAGGGATGGTCCAGGGTCACCCGATCCAGCCCTAACTATAAGCTTTAGCAAAAAGGAACGTTTTAAGCCTAATCTTAAAAGTAGAGAGGGTGTCTGTCTCCCTGATCTGAATTGGGAGCTGGTTCCACAGGAGAGGAGCCTGAAAGCTGAAGGCTCTGCCTCCCATTCTACTCTGTGCTAGAGCAGCACAGGTAACACACGACATCACGACAGCACAGGTAACACACGGTCCCATCTTATCTTAGGGACCTCTTAGCCCACCCCAACAATCAAATCAAATCAAATCAATTTTATTTATATAGCGCCAAATCACAACAAACAGTTGCCCCAAGGCGCTTTATATTGTAAGGCAAGGCCATAAAATAATTACGGAAAAACCGCAACAGTCAAAACGACCCCCTGTGAGCAAGCACTTGGCAACAGTGGGAAGGAAAAACTCTCTTTTAACAGGAAGAAACCTCCAGCAGAACCAGGCTCAGGGAGGGGCAGTCTTCTGCTGGGACTGGTTGAAGCTGAGGGAGAGAATCAGGAAAAAGACATGCTGTGGAGGGGAGCAGAGATCAATCACTAATGATTAAATGCAGAGTGGTGCATACAGAGCAAAAAGAGAAAGAAACACTCAGTGCATCATGGGAACCCCCCAGCAGTCTAAGTCTATAGCAGCATAACTAAGGGATGGTTCAGGGTCACCTGATCCAGCCCTAACTATAAGCTTTAGCAAAAAGGAACGTTTTAAGCCTAATCTTAAAAGTAGAGAGGGTGTCTGTCTCCCTGATCTGAATTGGGAGCTGGTTCCACAGGAGAGGAGCCTGAAAGCTGAAGGCTCTGCCTCCCATTCTACTCTTACAAACCCTAGGAAATACAAGTAAGCCTGCAGACTGAGAGCGAAGCACTCTATTGGAGTGATATGGTACTATGAGGTCCCTAAGAAAAGATGGGACCTGATTATTCAAAACCTTATAAGTAAGAAGAAGAATTTTAAATTCTATTCTAGAATTAACAGTAAGCCAATGAAGAGAGGTCAATATGGGTGAGATATGCTCTCTCCTTCTAGTCCCTGTTAGTACTCTAGCTGCAGCATTTTGAATTAACTGAAGGCTTTTCAGGGAACTTTTAGGACAAGCTGATAATAATGAATTACAATAGTCCAGCCTAGAGGAAATAAATGCATGAATTAGTTTTTCAGCATCACTCTGAGACAAGACCTTTCTGATTTTAGAGATATTGCGCAAATGCAAAAAAGCAGTCCTACATATTTGTTTAATATGCACATTGAATGACATATCCTGATCAAAAATGACTCCAAGATTTCTCACAGTATTACTAGAGGTCAGGGTAATGCCATCCAGAGTAGGGATCTGGTTAGACATCATGTTTCTAAGATTTGTGGGGCCAAGTACAATAACTTCAGTTTTATCTGAGTTTAAAAGCAGGAAATTAGAGGTCATCCATGTCTTTATGTCTGTAAGACAATCCTGCAGTTTAGCTAATTGGTGTGTGTCCTCTGGCTTCATGGATAGATAAAGCTGGGTATCATCTGCGTAACAATGAAAATTTAAGCAATACCGTCTAATAATACTGCCTAAGGGAAGCATGTATAAAGTGAATAAAATTGGTCCTAGCACAGTATCCTAACCTTTTGATGAGTGCAAAATGAGTGTGGTATTATTACTGTTTTGTTTAAGAATGTTTAATTTTCACTGTTGCTGCACTTTGTGTCAAATCATAGTCACATCGTATATCATATTAATATGAAAATTCAGTAAGGTATATCTTCTATTATACATTCCAAATCTAAGACTCTACTCATGTTTACTAAGGTACACATAAATATCTTTTAAAAATAAACAAATAAACAAATAAAGAGAGAGAGAGTAGAGCCACTTTGGTTCCTGGTCTTGAGAACCAGGGATGGTAGGTTGAAAAGCTTTTTTATCCCATGGGAACTCTCCCAACCCACCTAAGCGGCTCAAGAATATGGACAGCAGGTATATAAGTGACATTTACATGACAATTTATATGACAATATTGAGATATGATAATTTGGCCATATTGTACAGCCCTACTGTCAACTAGCTGAAAACTTTGAATATTAATTTACATCTACATTTTAAAAAAGTGCTTAAAGTGGTAGGGGGTTAAGAGGGCTGTAATTAGGGGGGTCAGCTGAAAAGCAAAAAAAGAAAAATGCTTAAAAAGGTGGGGAGTATAAGGGGCAGAGCTCCTCCAGAAGCTGAAGCAAAATTAGGAAAATGCTTATAAAGGTGGGAGGTCTGGGGGGGGAGGTGGAGCTCCTCCAGAACCTGAAAGGTTTTTGCCATGCTCCCCAGAAGCATTTACACAAAATAAAGTCTGAAGGACTAAATGACATGGTGAGATGCTGATCAGCTTCACTCATTCATGTCCATGATATATGCATATTAAAGTCCAGCGTTTGTATTCACCAATTGCCCAAAAAGTTAAAGAACAAAGATAATGGAACCAGAACATGGAACATACTTTTGATCATCAGTCAGTTGACATTACTGATACGTTACTGATTCGTGTGGAACAGGTTCACCTTAAAAAACAAGAGCCATCAGGAAATGACAGACAGTGTATCAAATAACTATCAAATAACTATTTGATACAATGTTGATTTTGCAAGTTTTCCCACCTACAAAGAATGAAGAGGTCTGTATTTTTATTTTTTTATCATAGGTTCACTTCAACTGTGAGAAACAGAATCTAAAAGAAATCCAGAAAATCACATTGTATGATATTTAAATAATTAATTTGCATTTTATTGCATGAAATAAGTATTTGGTATATTAATAAAACAGACCTTAATATTTTGTACAGAAACCTTTGTTTGCAAATACAGAGATCAGATGTTTCCTGTAGTTCTTGATCATGTTTGCACACTGCAGCAGGGATTTTGGTCCACTGCTCCATTTAGTTCTTCTCCAGATCTTTCAGGTTTGGAGTTTCAGCTCCATCCAAAGATTTTCTATTGAGTTCAGGTCTGAAGACTGGCCAGGCCACTCCAGGACCTTGAAATGATTCTTATGGAGCCCCTCCTTAGTTGCCCTGGCTGGGTGTTTGGGGTCATTGTCATGCTGGAAGACTCAGCCATGACGCATCTTCAATGCTCTTACTGAGGGAAGGAGGTTGTTTGCCAAAATCTCACGATACATGACCCCATCCATCCTCCCTTTAATACAGTGCAGATGTCCTGTCCACTTTTAAACACAATTATGTATCCATCCCCATGCTTCACAGTTGGGACGGTGTTCTTGTGGTTGTTCTCATCCTACTTCTTCCTCCAAACGTGGCGAGTGGAGTTGATTCCAAAAAGCTCTATTTTGATCTCGTCTGACCACATGACGTTCTCCCATGACTCGCCTGGATCATCCAGATGGTCAGTAGTGAACTTCTTTTTTTTCTTTTTTTTCCCCGTCTGCATATATAGTAATGGTAAATGCCACACTGGCAGAACCATTTCTGAACAGTAATACACATATATGCAATTATTCTTGCAGGACAGAAGGTGTGTAGTGCGTGAGTGAATGTGGTGTGCGTGTGTGACCCCCATCCGCCCTTCCCAATCACCCTACAAGATCCTACTCAAAGCTGACTGACAACTTCTATAAGGAGGGACCGACCACCAAAACAACACGAAGACAGACAAAAATGAAAGACAAGTGGTGAAAGCAATAACTGTGAAGTGAGACACCGAGGAGACGGGTCCCCAACATAAAACATGCCGGAACAAACCACCACACATGAACAAGCAGTGACAGTTGTCTGTTGTCTAGTTTGTGAGCATTCATTTCCTAATCTAGGACACCTGAGTCTTGATCCCCTTGAAAGCACCCAAAACCGAATTGTGGTGTCGGCCACGAACACGTGACCAGCCACACACAGAGACCCAGATCACACCTAAATATCTAATCACTACTGTGGCTGGTGTGTTGGGCCAAGATGAAAGTACAGAGCTCTACCATAAGACATGGACCACTCCGACGTGTCAGAAGGTATACGGCCGACCACAAGCGACAACGGAAAAGGGCCCAGGATGCAGGGCCCCAGGAGGAGCCAGGCAAAAAAGGGAGATGGAGGGGCACAGGGGCCAGGAAGGGCAGCCACCAGAGCCACTGGGGCAGCACGACGGACCAACAAGGGAGCGGCCCGACGGCACCGGAACACACCCCTGACACCACCATCACTAGTGAACTTCAAACAGGACTGGACATGTGCTGGCGTGAGCAGGGGGACCTTGCTGACCTGCAGGATTTTAAACCATGACGGTGTTGTGTGTTACTAATGTGATATTTGTGACTGTGGTCCCAGCTCTCTTCAGGTCATTGACCAGGTCCTCCTGTGTTGTTCTGAACTTTCTCAGAATTATCCTTACCCCACAAAGTGAGATCTTGCATGGAGCCCCAGACCGAAGGAGATTGACAAACATCTTGTGTTTCTTCCATTTTCTAATAATTACACTAACAGTTGTTGTCTTCTACCAAGCTGCTTGCCTATTGTCCTGTAGTCCATCCCAGCCTTGTGCAGGTCGAGAGTTTTGTCCCTGGTGTCCTAAGACAGGTCTTTGGTCTTTGCTATGGTGGATAGGTTGGAGTGTGATTGATTGAGTGTGTGAACAGGTGTCTGTGTTTGTCACAGGAGTTCAAATAGGTGCAATTAATAAGAAAAAAGAAATGTCATAATTTGATATTTTGTAATTTATTTTAGAAAGTGAAAATTTTGAAAATAGTTGATAATAAATAAAATTATCAACTATTTTCATATCAAATAAAAGTTAAAATATTCCAAGCATTATTTTTCCATTTTATTTCCAATCATTAAAGCCTACTACATAAAAAAGCTTCAAAGTCCACTCTGCATAGAACAACAACTCATTTTCCAGCAGTCACTTTCAGATCAAGCTGATGTTATCCACATTATCTTTGGTCTCTTTTAGGGCAACAGTATGAAGTTCAAGTCTGTAACGGTCATCTAGTGCCAACCCTGGAATGAATGGCTGTGTTGAAACCTGCTTTCATGTTATGACTATTTCTGGAGGTACATGAATCAAATTGTTTAAAACATATTTGTGACAGTTTGAACAGGTTGAATGTGAACTACTTAATTGTGACCTAATTTAAAATCTAAAATGTCAGTCAACGAACTGATGCCCCACCTCCACCACTGCTGGGGTGCAGGCGGGGCTTCTCAGCAACAGTGATATGGCAGCTGGCAGTGTTGACAGGTAGAGGGGAAGATGGAAAATTGTCTGCCCATTTTAAAGGGAAGTGGTTTAGAGGATCATGTAAATGGTGTCTTTCTGTAGGAGATGAGTGGTAATTATTAACATAAAAAACAACCACTCTATCTTAGCCTTGACTGAATGAATCTGAATTGTGCAAACCTTTTCATTCACCATCTGAAATGCCTCAAAACAAAAAGAAATGTTAAAATGAGATAGAACAAAAACGCTCCTTCTCACTCTAATAATTGTGAACATTCATAAACACTCCATTTGACAACAACCTGGAGCTCAATGCCGTCAAGTGGAGATGGTGGTTGGTGACTTCAGAAACAACCCAGTCCCGGTGTTCTGTCGAGATTTGTGGTCTCGTTGAATTGTGCGTCTCGTTGCAGAAATCGACAGTTCCATGTCTGTAAATACAGCATGCACATGCAAATTTGAAACTTTTACAGTTGTATGCAAAAGTTTGGGCACCCCTGATAATTTTCATAATGAATTTCGCCACCCTTGTAATTTTATTGTTTTGAATACATTTAGCACTAATAATTGGAACACAAAACTGGCTTGGTAAACTCATTGATCCTTGACCTCCTTACACAGGTGAATCCAACCATGATAAAGGGTATTTAAGGTGGCCATTTGCAAATATTTCCCCTCTTTGTATCTCTTCTAATGAGTAGCAACATGGGAACCTCTAAACAACTCTCAAATGACCTGAAAATAAAGATTGTTCATCATCATGGTTCAGGGGAAGGATACAAAAAGCTATCTCAGAGATTTCAGCTGTCAGTTTCCACTGTGACTAACATAGTGAGGAAGTGGCCGGCGATCACCTTAGTATTTCTGTGTTTCTTGTTGTTTAATGCTGGCAAATTATACAGTATTTTTTGTCTTTCTGATGCCTGATTCTGTTTTTTTCTCTGTTTAAGGTGCAGTTCCATCCAGCGATGGGAGCTGTATTCGTGTTGGCGATCCTCCTATCCTGTGCTCCAATAGCATTTCTTGTATATTCGGCCGTGAATTGTTCTGTAATTTATGTTTGTAGCATGGCCCAAGCAGACGGTCACCCCTTTGAGTCTGGTCTGCTTGAGGTTTCTGCCTCACAGGGAGTTTTTCTTTACCACTGTTCCTCTGGGGGTTGGTAAGGTTAGACGGTACCTGTGTGAAGTGCTTTGAGGCAACTCTGTTGTGATTTGGCGCTATATAAATGAAAATAAATTCAAATTGAAATGGAAGACCGCAGGCACAGTATTAGTTAAGGCCTGAAGTGGCAGGCCAAGAAAAATCTCAGATAGGCTGAAGTGAAGGATGGTGAGAACAGTCATAGTCCACACAAAGACCTGCTCCAAAGACCTACAACATGATCTTGCTGCAGATAGTGTCTCTGTGCATCGTTCAACTACAACCCATGGCAAAAAAATATGGAATCACCGGCCTCGGAGGATGTTCATTCAGTTGTTTAATTTTGTAGAAAAAAAGCAGATCACAGACATGACACAAAACTAAAGTCATTTCACATGGCAACTTTCTGGCTTTAAGAAACACTATATGAAATCAGGAAAAAAATGTGGCAGTCAGTAATGGTTACTTTTTTAGACCAAGCAGAGGGAAAAAAATATGGAATCACTCAATTCTGAGGAAAAAATTATGGAATCATGAAAAACAAAAGAATGCTCCAACACATCACTAGTATTTTGTTGCACCACCTCTGGCTTTTATAACAGCTTGCAGTCTCTGAGGCATGGACTTAATGAGTGACAAACAGTACTCTTCATCAATCTGGCTCCAACTTTCTCTGATTGCTGTTGCCAGATCAGCTTTGCAGGTTGAAGCCTTGTCATGGACCATTTTCTTCAACTTCCATCAAAGATTTTCAATGGGATTAAGATCCGGACTATTTGCAGGCCATGACCTTGACCCTATGTGTCTTTTTGCAAGGAATTTTTTCACAGTTTTTGCTCTATGGCAAGATGCATTATCATCTTGAAAAAATGATTTCATCATCCCCAAACATCCTTTCAATTGATGGGATAAGAAAAGTGTCCAAAATATCAACGTAAACTTGTGCATTTATTGATGATGTAATGACAGCCATCTCCCCAGTGCCTTTACCTGACATGCAGCCCCATATCATCAATGAGTGCGGAAATTTACATGTTCTCTTCAGGCAGTCATCTTTATAAATCTCATTGGAATGGCACCAAACAAAAGTTCCAGCATCATCACCTTGCCCAATGCAGATTCGAGATTCATCACTGAATATGACTTTCATCCAGTCGTCCACAGTCCACGATTGCTTTTCCTTAGCCCATTGTAACCTTGTTTTTTTTTTTGTTTGTTTAGCTGTTAATGATGGCTTTCGTTTAGCTTTTCAGTATGTAAATCCCATTTCCTTTAGGTGGTTTCTTACAGTTCGGTCACAGACGTTGACTCCAGTTTCCTCCCATTCGTTCCTCATTTGTTTTGTTGTGCATTTTCATATTGCTTTAAGTTTTCTGTCTTGACGCTTTGATGTCTTCCTTGGTCTACCAGTATGTTTGCCTTTAACAACCTTCCAATGTTGTTTGTATTTGGTCCAGAGTTTAGACACAGCTGACTGTGAACAACCAACATCTTTTGCAACATTGCATGATGATTACCCTCTTTTAAGAGTTTGATAATCCTTTCCTTTGTTTCAATTGATATCTCTTGTGTTGGAGCCATGATTCATGTCAGTCCACTTGGTGCAACAGCTCTCCAAGGTGTGATCACTCCTTTTTAGATGCAGACTAATGAGCAGATCTGATTTGATGCAGGTGTTAGTTTTTGGGATGAAAATTTACAGGGTGATTCCATAATTTTTTCCTCAGAATTGAGTGAGTCCATATTTTTTTTTCCCTCTGCTTGGTCTAAAAAAGTAACCGTTACTGACTGCCACAATTTTTTTTCCTGATTTCTTATAGTGTTTCTTAAAGCCAGAAAGTTGCCATTTGAAATGACTTTAGTTTTGTGTCATGTCTGTGATCTGCTTTTTTTCTACAAAATTAAACAACTGAATGAACATCCTCTGAGGCTGGTGATTCCATCATTTTTGCCAGGGGTTGTATACATCGCACTTTGCACAAAGAGATGCTGTATGATACTGTAATGCAGAGGAAGCCTTTTCTGTGTACACGCCACAAACAGAGCCACTTGAGTATGCTAAAGCACATTTGGAGAAGCCAGCTTCATTTTGTATATATATATATATATATATATATATATATATATATATATATATATATATATATATATATATATATATATATATATATATATATATATATATTTCATACATGGAGGAAAAGAAGTACTTGAACACCCTGCCATTTTGCAAGTTCTCCCACTTAGAAGTCATGGAGGGGTCTGAAATTTTCATCTCAGGTGCATGTCCACTGTGAGAGACATAATCTAAAAAAAAAAATCCGGAAATCACAATGTATAATTTTTTAAATAATTTATTTGTATGTTACTGCTGCAAATAAGTATTTGAAAATCAATGTTAATATTTGGTACAGTAGCCTTTATTTGCAATTATAGAGGTCAGATGTTTCCTGTAGTTCTTGACCAAGTTTTCACACACTGCAGCAGGGATTTTGGTCCACTCCTCCATACAGATCTTCTCTAAATCTTTCAGGTTTGGAGTTTCAGCTCCATCCAAAGATTTTCTATTGAGTTCAGGTCTGGAGACTGGCCAGGCCACTCCAGGACCTTGAAATTCTTCTTACGGTGCCCCTCCTTAGTTGCCCTGGCTGTGTGTTTGGGGTCACTGTCATGCTGGAAGACCCAGCCATGACCCATCTTCAATGCTCTTACTGAGGGAAGGAGGTTGTTTGCCAAAATCTCACAATACATGACCCCATCCATCCTCCCTTCAAGACGGTGCAGCTGGCTTGAGCAGGAGGACCTTATTATTAAAAAAATCATACATTGTGATTTCTGGATTTTTTTTTTTTTTTTTTTTTTAGATTATGTCTCTCACAGTGGACATGCACCTAAGATGAAAATTTCAGACCCCTCCATGATTTGTAAGTGGGAGAACTTGCAAAATTGCAGGGTGTTCAAATACTTATTTTCCTCACTGTATATATATATATATATTACTGTATTTTCCACACTATATTTTGCACAGGAGTATTGGTAAGTATGATTTTTTTTTCTACTTCTCTAACTCTCTCTTTGCATAGCTTTGCATGAATTTATATGTTCAGTTAGCTGTTTTTCAGTTAGCTTTATATACATATATTATATTTATAATACATTTTTAGATTCAGATAGTGTTATTTTAAGTACATTTTAGATTGCTATCTTTATATTCATTTAGCTATTTGCATAGCTTTGCATGAATTTATAAGTTCAGTTACCTGTTTTTCAGTTAGCTTTATATACATATATTATATTTATAATACATTTTTAGATTCAGATAGTGTTATTTTAAGTAAATTTTAGATTGCTAGCTTTATATTCATTTAGCTAGTCACATAGCTTTGCATGAATTTATCTTCTGTTAGCTGTTTTTCAGTTAGCTTTATATACACTTAACTGTTTTCATAGTAATAAATACATTTTTAGATTTGTTAGCTTTATATCCATTTAGCTATTGCTTTGCATGAAGTTATGTTCATAGTGATAAATACATTTTAGATTCAGATAGTGTGATTTTAAGTACATTTTAGATTGCTAGCTTTATATTCATTTAACAATTTGTATATCTTTGCATTAATTTATGTTCAGTTACCTGTTTTTCAGTTACTTTCAGATTCAGTTAGCTTTATACACACTTATCTGTTTTCATAGTGATAAAGGTTTCGACTGTGATTGTTTTAAGTGCATTTAGATTTGGTTAGCTTTATATTCCCTCAGCCCCAACCAGTCCCAGCAGAAGACTGCCCCTCCCTGAGCCTGGTTCTGCTGGAGGTTTCTTCCTGTTAAAAGGGAGTTTTTCCTTCCCACTGTCGCCAAGTGCTTGCTCACAGAGGGGTCATTTTGACCGTTGGGGTTTTTCTGTAATTGTTGTATGGCTCTTGCCTTACAATATAAAGCACCTTGGGGTGACTGTTTGTTGTGACTTGGCGCTCTATAAATAAATAAATAAATTTGATTTGATATTCCTTTTGTTAGCTTACAAGCTATAGTTACGTTGCGCTAGATGAATTGTTTTCAGTTTAGATTGAGTCAGATTTATTTTCAGTCAGTTTTAGATTGTTTCAGGTAGGTTTTCCTGGAGCTGCACTCACTTTAGTGTTGATTAGGTTGGCTTTGTGTTTTCGTTGTTGTTGTTTTACAACACAGATATTGTTTATTCAAGTATGGCAGTGCTAGGTCCCCACTTTAAGCAACGAGCGCAGGCGGGAAGGAAAGCCCTGCAGCAATGGGAAGAGGCGAAAACAGCAGGTGCATGATGGCACTGGGAGCTGCAGTCTCAATCCTGCATGCAGGCGGCTCAGGAGCTATGGTTGTTTGATTGCTGACCCGAGACAACAGCATCATCCGGCAGGGCCCTGGGTGACCAAGTAGCCCTATTTAGGGATAGCCCTGCTTGCTCCACATGGAGACAGACCTAGAAAAGGTGGTCTCAGTGACAAGCGCACTGTGCAAGAGTCATCAATCGAGAAGATTCCCCAGGTGGAGGTGAAATGGGAACTTGATGACCCCCCAACACTTGAAGAGATCCGAAAGGCCACCACGCAGCTGAATCCAGGGAAGTCTCCTGGCATAGATGGCATCCCAGCAGAGGTGTACCAAAATGGAGGTGAGGCAGTCCTCGACAAGCTTCAGATTCTCTTCTCCAGTTGCTGGGAAAAGGGAATGGTTCCACATGACCTTCGGGATGCGGTCATTGTCTCCCTGTACAAGAACAAGGGCGACAAGTCCGACTGTTCTAATTACCGGGGCATCACTCTCCTCTCAATAGCAGGTAAGATTTTGGCTCGAGTGCTGCTCAACAGGCTTACCCCTACCATAGCGCATGAAAATACTCCAGAGAGTCAGTGCGGATTTCGGGCCAACAGGGGAACCACCGACATGATCTTCATCCTGAGACAGATCCAGGAAAAATGCAGAGAACAGAACATGGCCCTTTATGCAGCCTTCATAGACCTAACCAAGGCTTTTGACACGGTCAGTCATGAGGGTTTGTGGAAGATTCTAGCACGCCTTGGCTGCCCTCCAAAGCTCCTCACCATCATCCGCCAGCTGCATGAAGGCCAGATGGGACAAGTGAAGTACAACGGGACTCTGTCCGGCAGCTTCCCCATCTCAAATGGCGTCTAACAAGGTTGTATCCTCGCGCCCACTCTGTTCTCCATCTTCTTCAGCATGATGCTTCGTGAGGCCAAAGAAAACTTGACAGACGGCATCTATATCCGCTTCAGAACCGACAGAAGTCTATTTAACTTGCGGCGCCTTCTGTCCCACACTAAGATCACAGAACAGCTAATCATGGAGCTGCTCTTCGCAGATGACTGCGCCCTCGTCACCCATACAGAGCAAGCCTTGCAGCACATTGTCAACTGTTTTGCTGAAGCAGTAAGAGCCTTCGGCCTCACTATCAGCCTGAGAAAGACAGAAGTGCTGTATCAACCGGTCCCCCATACAGCATACGAGGGCTGTCAATAAAGTAACGGTCCTTTTTATTTTTTTCAAAAACTATATGGATTTCATTCATATGTTTTTACGTCAGACATGCTTGAACCCTCGTGCGCATGCGTGAGTTTTTCCACGCCTGTCGGTGACGTCATTCGCCTGTGAGCACTCCTTGTGGGAGGAGTCGTCCAGCCCCTCGTCGGAATTCCTTTGTCTGAGAAGTTGCTGAGAGACTGGCGCGTTGTTTGATCAAAATTTTTTCTAAACCTGTGAGACACATCGAAGTGGACACGGTTCGAAAAATTAAGCTGGTTTTCAGTGAAAATTTTAATGGCTGATGAGAGATTTTGAGGTGATTCTGTCGCTTTAAGGACTTCCCACGGTGTGAGATGTCGCGCAGCGCTCTCAGCCGCCGTTGTCAGCCTGTTCAAGCTGAAAACCTCCACATTTCAGGCTCTATTGATCCAGGACGTCGTGAGAGAACAGAGAAGTTTCAGAAGAAGTTGGTTTCAGCATTTTATCCGGATATTCCACTGTTAAAGGAGATTTTTTTAATGAAAGACGTGCGGACGGGTCCGCGCGTCGGGACGCAGCCGCCGCGACGCTCCGCCACAGGAAAAACACCTCTGTTGAAAGCCTTAAGGACAAGTTGGAACATGTCCTGCCTGTTAAACAATTTCTCATATACTCACTCCACTGAAAGCCATCAAAAGCCGCCTGGATTTTACAAATGGTTATCAACACGGAGGTGTTTTTCCTGTGCCACCGCACCGCGCCGGCTGCGTCCCGACGCGCGGATCCGTCCGCACGTCTTTCATTAAAAAAATGTTGTGTGGGCCGCCAGAAGAGGTACTGCTGGCCCACCACCAGAGGGCGCCCTGTCTGGAGTGCGGGCTCCAGGCACCAGAGGGAGCAGCCGCCTCACAGGAGCAGCCAGGGTGACAGCTGTCACGCATCACCTGCAACAGCTGTTACCAATCATCTGATCGGCAGGAGTATATCAGCAGGACGACGTCTCCACCTCTTTGCCGAGATATCGTTCTACCTGGAAGGTAACGTACCTCAGCTGACTGTTTTGACAGTATTTCTTGTGACTAGTGCATTGTTAGTGTGGACTCCTTATCCAACAAGAGGTGGAGGTAGTTTTCCTGCCGTGTGGAT
Source organism: Thalassophryne amazonica (assembly GCF_902500255.1). Classification (NCBI taxonomy): domain Eukaryota; kingdom Metazoa; phylum Chordata; class Actinopteri; order Batrachoidiformes; family Batrachoididae; genus Thalassophryne; species Thalassophryne amazonica. The sequence continues at coordinate 112,071,526 of NC_047113.1, read as the reverse complement.
TGCTGGGTGCAAACGCGCCCACATTTAATTGTTTGTTGTTCCTCGCCAGCAGTACCAGGTCCGACACGCGGAGGCAGTGGCCACCTGGGAGTTCGGGACTTGGCGGCTCCAGTATTCCCGGGGTCTGGTGGTGGAGGAAATCGTGTAGTTCCGGTTCTGCCTTGGACAGACGTCCCCTATCTTTGAGCCTGCCCACACGACATCTTTGTGAATTGACTTTTGACCATTGTTGTAATCTGTTGTATTGGTTGTGCACATTCACAACAGTAAAGTGTTGTTATTTGACCTACTCCATTGACCGGTCATTTGCGCCCCCTGTTGTGGGTCCGTGTACCTACACTTTCCCAACAGGATATCTCGGCCAACGTCATGGATCCCGAGGGGCGTCAACCGGCTGTTGAACGGCCAATGGAAGAACAGGGCGCACAGGCGTCCGCAGGAGGAATGATCGGTGAGTTGCAGCGGATCCTCACCGCTTTCACGGCTCGGTTGGATTTAATGACCGAGCAGAACGTCCTCCTTAACCGCAGGGTGGAGGCTCTCGCCACGCAGGTGGAAGCGCGCCCTCAGGGCGCTGCTGCGGCTCTCCCTCCTGTCGACCCTGTGCGTAACAGTGACGTTCCACAGGTCGTTCAACGACCCCTTCCACCTTCCCCGGAAGCATACATAAGCCCTCCAGAGCCGTACGGAGGTTGTGTGGAGACGTGCGCGGACTTCCTTATGCAGTGTTCGCTCGTCTTCGCACAACGTCCTGTCATGTACGCGACTGATGCCAGCAAAATAGCTTATGTAATTAACCTGCTTCGCAGTGAGGCACGCGCTTGGGCTACAGCGCTCTGGGAGCAGAATTCACGGCTCCTTCAGACATATGATGGGTTTGTGAGGGAGTTCAGAACAGTGTTCGATCACCCAAATAGAGGAGAGACCGCTTCAGCCATGCTGCTGTCAATGAGACAGGGGCGCCGGAGCGCAGCTGCCTATGCAGTCAACTTCCGCATCGCGGCTGCGAGGTCCGGCTGGAATAGCACTGCCCTCCGCGCCGCCTTTTTAAACGGACTGTTGTTGGTCCTAAAGGAGCACCTGGTGGCTAAGGACGAACCGCGGGATTTAGATGGGCTTATTGATCTAGTTATACGATTAGACAATCGGTTAGAAGAATGCCGTCGGGAACGAGACGAAGGGCGTGGCCGGGCACGCGCCGACCCTCTCCCTTCCGGTTCCGACCGTGTCCCGCCCTCCCCACGCTCCACGGCCCCTACGCTCCTTGTGGTTACAGCTCCCCCTGCTGACGAAGCTATGGACACGAGCAGGGCCACATTTAGGGCACCAGATAGACAGAGGAGGCTGGCGCGCGGAGCGTGTTTTGTTTGTGGCTCGATAGAGCATCAGGTAAGAGACTGCCCCGAGCGGTTAAACACCAACGCCCGCCCCTAGAGACTGGGCTAGGGGTGGGCCGAGACATTCACGTGGGACACACCCACATTGCCACACGACTCCCAGTTACAATCCTTTATGAGGATTTAACCCTGAAGGCCCCAGCACTGGTGGACACGGGCTCTGAAGGGAATCTGTTAGACAGCAGATGGGCCCGGGAGATAGGGCTCCCTCTGGTGGCGCTTACCTCGCCTGTGCAGGTGCGGGCACTAGATGGCTCCCTACTCCCTCCAATCACACATAAGACACCACCTGTAACTCTGGTGGTGTCAGGAAATCACCGGGAGGAGATCGAGTTTTGTGTGACTCCTGCTACCTCCCGTGTGATTTTAGGGTTCCCCTGGATGTTAAAACACAATCCCCGGATCGATTGGCCGTCCGGGGTAGTGGTTCACTGGAGCGAGACCTGCCATCGGGTATGTTTAGGTTCCTCGGTTCCTCCCGGTTCCCAGGCTAAGGAGGAGGTCAGAGTCCCGCCCAATCTAGGGACGGTGCCGGTGGAGTACCATGACCTTGTAGATGTGTTCAGTAAGGATCTGGCACTCACCCTTCCCCCCCACCGTCCGTACGATTGTGCCATTGATTTGGTTCCAGGCGTTGAGTTCCCGTCCAGCAGGCTGTACAACCTCTCACGACCTGAGCGCGAATCAATGGAGACCTACATCCGGGACTCTTTAGCTGCCGGGTTGATCCGGAATTCCACTTCCCCGATGGGTGCAGGTTTCTTTTTTGTGGGAAAAAAGGATGGCGGACTACGTCCATGCATTGATTACAGGGGGCTGAACGAAATCACGGTTCGTAACCGATACCCATTGCCCTTGTTGGATTCAGTGTTCACGCCCCTGCATGGAGCCCAAATGTTCACTAAGCTAGATCTTAGAAATGCGTATCACCTGGTTCGGATCCGGAAGGGAGACGAGTGGAAGACGGCATTTAACACCCCGTTAGGTCACTTTGAGTACCTGGTCATGCCGTTCGGCCTCACAAACGCCCCCGCGACGTTCCAAGCATTGGTTAATGATGTCTTGCGGGATTTCCTGCACCAATTCGTCTTCGTATATCTAGACGATATACTCATCTTTTCTCCGGATCCTGAGACTCATGTCCGGCATGTACGTCAGGTCCTGCAGCGATTGTTGGAGAACCGGCTGTTTGTGAAGGGCGAGAAGTGCGAGTTTCACCGCACTTCTTTGTCCTTCCTGGGGTTTATCATCTCCCCCAACTCCGTCGCTCCTGATCCGGCCAAGGTTGCAGCGGTGAGAGACTGGCCCCAACCCACTAGCCGTAGGAAGCTGCAACAGTTCCTCGGCTTTGCAAATTTCTACAGGAGGTTCATTAAGGGCTACAGTCAGGTAGTTAGCCCCCTGACAGCCCTGACCTCACCAAAAGTCCCCTTCACCTGGTCGGATCGTTGCGATGCCGCGTTCAAGGAGTTGAAATGGCGCTTCTCGTCTGCACCCGTTCTGGTGCAGCCCGATCCTAGTCGCCAGTTAGTGGTTGAAGTGGATGCCTCGGACTCAGGGATAGGAGCTGTGCTTTCCCAGAGCGGGAAGACCGATAAGGTCCTTCACCCGTGTGCCTATTTTTCCCGCAGGTTGACCCTGGCCGAACGGAACTATGACGTCGGCAATCGAGAACTCCTTGCGGTGAAAGAGGCTCTTGAAGAGTGGAGACATCTGTTGGAGGGAACGTCCGTGCCATTCACGGTTTTCACTGACCACCGGAACCTGGAGTATATCAGGACCGCCAAGCGGCTGAACCCCAGGCAAGCCCGCTGGTCACTGTTCTTCGGCCGTTTTGACTTCCGGATCACCTACTGTCCCGGGACCAAGAACCAGAAATCGGATGCCTTGTCCCGGGTACATGAAGATGAAGTCAAAACGGAGTTGTCGGATCCACCGGAACCCATCATCCCGGAGTCCACTATCGTGGCCACCCTCACCTGGGACGTAGAGAGAACCGTCCGGGAGGCCCTGGCACGAAGCCCGGACCCCGGAACTGGGCCGAAGAACAGACTCTACGTCCCACCAGAAGCTAGGGCTGCAGTCTTGGACTTCTGTCACGGCTCTAAGCTCTCCTGTCATCCAGGGGTGCGAAGAACCGTGGCAGTTGTCCGGCAGTGCTTCTGGTGGGCGTCCCTAGAGGCCGACGTCCGGGATTATATCCAGGCCTGCACCACCTGCGCCAGTGGCAAGGCTGACCATCGCAGGGCTTCGGGACTGCTCCAGCCGCTGCCCGTGCCCCATCGCCCCTGGTCCCACATCGGCCTGGATTTTGTCACGGGCCTCCCACCGTCCCAGGGCAACACCACCATCCTCACGATAGTGGACCGATTCTCCAAGGCGGCCCACTTCGTGGCCCTCCCGAAGCTCCCGACGGCCCAGGAGACAGCGGACCTCCTGGTCCACCACGTCGTCCGGTTGCATGGGATCCCAACAGACATCGTCTCCGATCGCGGTCCCCAGTTCTCCTCGCAAGTCTGGAGGAGCTTCTGCCGGGAACTGGGGGCCACGGTGAGTCTCTCATCCGGGTATCATCCCCAGACCAACGGGCAAGCAGAACGGGCCAATCAGGAGGTGGAGCAGGCCCTGCATTGCGTGACAGCCGCGCACCCGGCGGCCTGGAGTACCCATCTGGCCTGGATCGAGTATGCCCATAACAGCCAGGTGTCGGCAGCCACCGGCCTCTCCCCTTTCGAGGTGTGCCTGGGGTACCAACCTCCTTTGTTTCCGGTGGTTGAGGGAGAGGTCGCTGTGCCCTCGGTCCAGGCCCACCTACGGAAGTGCCGTCGGGTGTGGCGTGCCGCCCGTTCTGCCTTGCTGAAGGCCCGGATGAGGTCGAAGGCCCATGCAGACCGTCGGCGGACCCCGGCCCCTACGTACCGGCCAGGGCAGGCAGTGTGGTTGTCTACTAAGGACATACCCCTTCAAGTGGACTCCCCTAAACTGCAGGACCGGTATATCGGTCCGTTCAAGATCATCAAGGTCATCAGTCCAGCCGCAGTGAGGCTTCAGCTTCCGGCCTCACTGCGGATCCATCCCGTTTTCCACGTGTCCCGGATCAAGCCCCATCACACCTCACCCCTCTGTACTCCCGGTCCGGCACCACCTCCTGCCCGGATCATCGATGGCGAGCCGGCTTGGACTGTGCGCCGGCTCTTAGATGTCCGTAGGATGGGCCGGGGCTTCCAGTATTTGGTGGACTGGGAGGGGTACGGACCTGAAGAACGCTCCTGGGTGAAGAGGAGCTTCATCCTGGACCCGGCCCTCCTGGCCGATTTCTACCGCCGCCACCCGGACAAGCCTGGTCGGGCGCCAGGAGGCGCCCGTTGAGGGGGGGGTCCTGTTGTGTGGGCCGCCAGAAGAGGTACTGCTGGCCCACCACCAGAGGGCGCCCTGTCTGGAGTGCGGGCTCCAGGCACCAGAGGGCGCAGCCGCCTCACAGGAGCAGCCAGGGTGACAGCTGTCACGCATCACCTGCAACAGCTGTTACCAATCATCTGATCGGCAGGAGTATATCAGCAGGACGACGTCTCCACCTCTTTGCCGAGATATCATTCTACCTGGAAGGTAACGTACCTCAGCTGACTGTTTTGACAGTATTTCTTGTGACTAGTGCATTGTTAGTGTGGACTCCTTATCCAACGAGAGGTGGAGGTAGTTTTCCTGCCGTGTGGATTGCTGGGTGCAAACGTGCCCACATTTAATTGTTTGTTGTTCCTCGCCAGCAGTACCAGGTCCGACACGCGGAGGCAGTGGCCACCTGGGAGTTCGGGACTTGGCGGCTCCAGTATTCCCGGGGTCTGGTGGCGGAGGAAATCGTGTGGTTCCGGTTCTGCCTTGGACAGACGTCCCCTATCTTCGAGCCTGCCCACACGACATCTTTGTGAATTGACTTTTGACCATTGTTGTAATCTGTTGTATTGGTTGTGCACATTCACAACAGTAAAGTGTTGTTATTTGACCTACTCCATTGACCGTTCATTTGTGCCCCCTGTTGTGGGTCCGTGTACCTACACTTTCCCAACAAAAAATCTCCTTTAACAGTGGAATATCCGGATAAAATGCTGAAACCGACTTCTTCTGAAACTTCTCTGTTCTCTCACGACGTCCTGGATCAATAGAGCCTGAAATGTGGAGGTTTTCAGCTTGAACAGGCTGACGACGGCGGCTGAGAGCGCTGAGCGACGTCTCGCACTGTGAAAAGTCCTTAAAGCGACAGAATCACCTCAAAATCTCTCATCAGCCGTTAAAATTTTCACTGAAAACCAGCTTAATTTTTCGAACCGTGTCCACTTCGATGTGTCTCACAGGTTTAGAAAAAATTTTGATCAAACAACGCGCCAGTCTCTCAGCAACTTCTCAGACAAAGGAATTCCGACGAGGGGCTGGATGACTCCTCCCACAAGGAGTGCTCACAGGCGAATGACGTCACCGACAGGCGTGGAAAAACTCACGCATGCGCACGAGGGTTCAAGCATGTCTGACGTAAAAACATGAATGAAATCCATATAGTTTTTGAAAAAAATAAAAAGGACCCTTACTTTATTGACAGCCCTCGTATACCCCACCCCAAATCAACATCGAGGGTACCAGCCTGAATGCAGTAGAGCACTTCACGTATCTCGGTAGTGTTATCTCAAACGACACATCTGTTGCCAAGGACCTAGACAGTCGCCTTGCCAAGGCCAGCAGTTCTTTTGGTCGACTCTCTAAGAAAGTCTGGCAGAATCATGCACTGCGCCTTTCCACAAAAGTGCAGGTCCACAGAGCCATTGTGGTCCCTACCCTCCTGTATGGAGCTGAAACCTGGGTTCTGTATCGCCAGCAGATCAGATTACTAGAACGCTTTCATCAGCGTTGTCTCCGAAACATCTTTGGGATCAAGTGGCAGGACTACGTCTCAAATGAGGACATCCTTACCAGAGCCAAATTGCCCAGCATAGAGTCTATTATACTTAAACAACAGCTTCGTTGGGCAGGTCACATAGCCAGGATGGATGATACACGCATGCCGAAATTAATTCTCTTTGGCGAGCTCAAGGAAGGGAGACGAAACCAAGGGGCCCCCAAAAAGCGCTATAAGGACCAGCTGAAGAAACAGCTCTCCCTTGCAGGCATTCAGCATCAGTCATGGCAGCATCTAGCTACAGATAGACTCAGCTGGCGTTCCAGCATCAAATCCACCAGCCTGAAGTTTGAGGCAGAAAGAAGTGAGGCCTCACGCCAGAAGCGTCAAAGACAGAAAGAGCGGGCAGCAGCACAAGCCCAGCCTACTCAAGTGTTCATTTGCCCCAAATGTAACAGGTCTTGTGCATCCCGCATTGGACTTTTCAGCCACCAGAGGGCTTGTAGAAAATAAACTAAAAAAAAAAAAAAAAAGGCCTTCCCACTATCCTCGCAAGCGAGGAAACTGCCAGCAATATATATATATGTACAGTGGTGGGCACTTTTGTAAAGCTAAACCGTTAAACAGATAAAAGAATTATCGGAAGCTACAGATAACAGATAACGTTTAGTATTGACAAGGGGGCGCACGTCGCACGGCCACATTGGATCACACTAATGGCTTAATCCTTTTGAATCTTGGCACTGCAGGCTCTGCTGCTGGTTAAAAGTTAAGTCACAAACACAAAAAGGAACGCCCCCAAAAAAAATAAAAACACCAAACACACAGTGTAACTTTGCCAGTTGTTCTCCACCGAGTGTTGCAACAGCAGCAGTCTTGCCAGTGCTTTTGCTTTGACCTGTTAACTGAAAGGTTTTTTTTTTTGTTTTTTTTAAGTGCGCACTGAAGCCTGCTGGCTTATCGTTGTCACACCAGCCAGCGCTGCTAAGCACTTGCTAAGTAAGACCTCAGGCTGTCCGGATGACGTGCAAGTTCCAACATAGTGAATTTAGCTTATTTTTTTCCTTCGAAAACCCTGAAAAAAAACCTAGAAAGCTGAAATTTGAATATGTTGTAGACACGGAGCTTTCCAAAAAGGTGCCACATACCAAGATCAGATGATGATCAACATGCACATAAATTAATTACATGAACAAATGAAATTAAGGAGTACAACATACTGTTTATTAAACACTGTTTATTAAACAAATATATCCTCAAATAAGTTCTATGTACTCCAAAATAAATATTAAACATATAAGTTGTTAACTCCCAAAACACATGAATCAGATGCAAATAGTGAATTATCCACAAACTGCAAAATATGAATACTGAAAATATCTCCCTAGACATGAATGTGAGTCTCACAAAATGTGAATATCAATCTCATTGATAATAGATAGATAGATAGATAGATAGATAGATAGATAGATAGATAGATAGATAGATAGATAGATAGATAGATAGATAGATAGATAGATAGATAGATAGATAGATAGATAGATAGATAGATAGATAGATAGATAGATAGATAGATAGATAGATAGATAGATAGATAGATAGATAGATAGATATTTCAGTTTAAGCAGTTCATGGATTTCAGTTTACGCATCAATTACTGCAAGAAATCTTGATTACAAACCCTCTCATGCAAAAATTATTTATTTTTTGTATATTGTTTCTTTTGGGGGGGGTTGAGTTCACTACAGTCAGTGAGGCAGGGAGGTGAGCCCAGGGTGGGTCTCCCTTCTGGTGACAACCCCGACCCGCTCTGTTGACAGCAGCAGGTGAGGAGTTTGACTGGGACGGTCCACCTGTCAAACTGTAACATAGGTGTCAAACTTGGGGAAGACAGAAACCTCCCCTGAAGACTCAGCTGAAGTTAGAAAAATGTTCACAGATTCAAAATTCACAGCTCATAAGGCAAACATTATAGAAAAATAAACAACACTAATTTCTAACGTCAGGAAGTAACGAGTTACTTTTATCCATATGAGCTGTCCTCGGAGCTGGAAAAAATAATATTAATCTGAACGAGCCGGGACCTTCTACAAAGTGCAAAAATGAAAGGAGACACCAGAAAAATAATCTAAATTCAGGTGTAGTGACAAAATTTACTGCACCCATCAGTGGTCTCCTGCTGGTTATACTATAGCACTCAGTTTGGAAAAATGTGCAAAATTGAATTTTAGTGATTTTTTAATCATTAAAATAAGTAATAAAATGACCAATAAAAGTCCTAAATTCCCTTAAAGTATAACCAGCAGGAGACCATTGATGTGTTCTTGGTGACACCACACCTGAATTTATTGATTATTTTTTTTCTGGTGTGTGTCCTTTCATTTTTGCACTTGTTTGTTTTTCTACGATGTTTGCCTTATGAGCCCTGAACATCTCTCTATCTTCTCCCTCTTTCTAACGTCTCCAGAGGAGGTTTCTGTCCTCCCCAAGTTTGACACCTATGTTACCGTTTGACAAGTGGACCGTCCCAGTCAAACTCCTCACCTGCTGCTGTCACCAGAGCGGGTTGGGCTTGTCACCAGAAGGGAGACCCGCCCTGGGCTCAGCCTCACTGACTGTAGTGAACTCCCCCCCCCCCCCCCCCCAAAAAAAAACAAACAAACAATCTAGAATAATTTTTGCATGATAGGGTTTGTAATCAAGATTTCTTGCAGTAATTGATGAGTAAACTAAATTTTTATGATGCAGCAGGTCATCCATCTGGTACTATTTGCGACTACCAACCTCCTCTTCTTCTCATCCAGAATGGTGTCTGCTGACACAGTGCCACGGCACTGCTGGTTCCACAGCGCCTGTGCCTTGGACATGGCATTCCTGTAGGCAGACTTAAATTGAGCACAGGCAAGCACCTTGCCAGCATCCACACTGGCTACCAAGTTGAAGGTGTGGGCTGCACACCTTATGTTGACTGGAAGGTTGTGGCCCGGGCCACTGGACTCCTCAAGGGCAGCCTCAACAGAGATGTACTCCACCTCATCCATGGTCCCAGCCTCGTTATCCCCCTCAATGTCCTCCATGTCCGAATCAGCAGCAAGCTCAGGAATGTCTGGCAAGAGTTCAGGTTCTGTGCCAAACTGAACAAATGCCTTCACAAAGTTGCTGCCATTGTCTGTCGTGGTCCTGGTCACCTTTTCCTGCAGGTGGAACTTATAGTGGGTGTCCACCATGGCCTCGACGAGAACATCAAAGGTGTGGTGCCCTTTGACCCGAGAGCAGGCCAGGACCGCGTGCTGTCTGGTGCAGTTCTTGGGGTCCAGCCAGTGTGCAGTCATCCCCATGTAGGACCTGCTGTGGGCTGACCAACAGTCAGCAGTGGTCGCCACCCAGGGGACATTCTTGAACAATCTGTAATTAAAAATTATAAATCATAAAGAAACAAATTATAAATTTAAAATGTAATTCAATAATGACTATCTGTATATTATTTTTAATAATTGCAACAAGAAATTTAGCATTAGAGAACATTACAACGAATAGCAATAATATTAAAACAATCATACAAAATTATTTTGGGATTATTATTGTAGTACCTGTCCTATGTAAATCAAGTACGCAAATCAACCTAAGTGTAACAAAATTGCATTTCTAAATGCGGAAAATTTGGATAAAAAGGAAGATTAGGAAAACATGATAATATTGAGCTCCTCCGTCAGCGGCCTGACTGTTCGGCTTGATTCTTCTGAAGGACGACTGAGTTCACAGCCATCTGACTACATAAGACAGAAGCTCTCAGCGGTGCTTGAACTCAAAATAGGCTTATCAGTAGCCCGCAGAACTAAAAGTTAGCGGTTAGCTGTAACGTCCGCTAAACTTTTTTCCACTATATATATATATATATATATATATATATATATATATATATATATATATAATATATTATATATATATATATATATGTGTGTGTGTGTGTGTGTGTGTGTGTGTGTGTGTACAGTGAGGAAAATAAATATTTGATACACTGTCGATTTTGCAAGTTTTCCCACCCACAAAGGATGTAGAGGTCTGTAATATTTAGTGTAGGTTCACTTCAACTGTGAGAGACATCGAAAAAAAAAATCCAGAAAATCACATTGTATGGTTTTTAAATAATTAATTGTCATTTCAGTGCACAAAATAAATATTTGATCACCTACCAACCAGCAAGAATTCTGTCTCTCACAGACCTGTGAAGGAATATATCTTAAATGTGCTTAAATAAGCATTAACTATTTGTGCTTTTTCCACCCATTCAGAATCATCCTATTATTCTTTATCTTTTATTGAGCCAATGATATATTGTTAAATTTGTGTGTGTTCTAATGTTTGGAAGTGATCATTTATATATTAATAGAGCTTGTTGCTGTTGAAGAATATATTACTCATATGCTCATAGTGATCAATATTTATCAATGCTTATTAAACATGTAATCAGTGCAGCTGGTCTGCTCTGTGTCAGCCTGATCCCATCAGATCTCAGAAGCTAAGCAGAGCAGGATCTCATTAGTACTTGGATGGGAGACCTCTTTGGAACACCAGCAGCTGTGTGTGTTTCTCCAGGTAAAACTGGAGTTGCATCAGGAAGGGTTACCAGTGCGGATCTGGCTGTATCCACTGTGGCGACCCCGAACAATGCCAGGAGCAGCCAAATGAACACCACCATTAAACATGTAATCAATAGCTAAGGTTAATTACATGATATCTATATGTTCTAATACTTTTGAAATATATGTTTGTATGGTTTTGAATTGTGTATTGTGTGTACCAAATTAAAGGTGTGTTATGTTTATGATTATATTTGCTTTTGTTCTAAGATTTGCTTTTTGTTTAAGTATTAATTTAGTTTCTTATCATGCTGTTATAAAGATGATATACTTATATAATCATTTTCATAGTGTTGTAAATGTGATGGTCCCTGTTTAGGTGAGGCCCTGAAAGATACAGTGAGGAAAATAAGTATTTGAACAGCCTGCGATTTTGCAAGTTCTTCCACTTAGAAATCATGGAGGGGTCTGAAATTTTCATCTTAGGTGCATGTCCACTATGAGAGACATAATCTAAAAATAAAAAATAAAAATCCGGAAATCACAATGTATGATTTTTAAATCATTTATATGTATGTTACTGCTGCAAATAAGTATTTGAACACCTACCAACCAGCTAGAATTCTGGCTCACACAGACCTGTTAATTTTTCTTTAAGAAGCCCTCTTATTCTGCACTCTTTACCTGTATTAATTGCACCTGTTTGAACTTGTTACCTGTATAAAAGACACCTGTTCACACACTCAATCAATCACACTCCAACCTGTCCACCATAGCCAAGACCAAAGACCTGTCTAAGGACACCAGGGACAAAACTGTACTCTTGTTAAAAGTGAAATCTGCCGGAAAATGGCTGATGTCCAGCTCTTGTGATAACCAGAGAAAGAGCACATGACGGTCTCGTATCCACAGAGCCATCAGCTTAGAAATGATCCAGTGGTTTGTGCCGCGACGTCGCAGCTCGGAGCGTGGCGCACCGACCGTCCTTAAAGGGGTCCTTAAAGCTGTAGTTAAAGTCCTTATTCTCTGTGAAGCCTGTAAAATTTTCACCAAAAGCCAGATAACTTTTTTGAATGGTTTCCAGGTGCCAATCTCTAACAGCTTCTGAAAAAATTCTGATGGAAAAAAAGTCCTTTTCATTCCGCCATTTCCAGACAATGAAAATCCGACAAGGGGGCGGGACCACTCCTTCCCAAGGCGTGCTCACAGGTGAATGACGTCACCAACAGGCATGGAAAAACTCATGCATGCGCACGAGGGTTTCAAGCATGTCTGACGTAAAAACATATGAATGAAATCCATATAGTTTTTAAAAAAAATAAAAAGGACCGTTACTTTATGGACAGACCACGTATATTACAAAAGAATCAGGAGTGGACAACGTAATGCGTGGTCACCACATCACATCCAGTTCTGCAGACTGGTTTGTGGTGTTCGTAGATAACTTTTACATTTGTCATCAGACAGCAGGTCCTTCCAATGAGCAACATTACTCAGTGAGTGTTGACTCAGTGATGGTGAGAGGAATGAAGATTCGTTTGTCCTGTCTTTGGTCTGAACTGACTGAGATATGTCACCTCATCCGCAGTGTGGACCAGCACAAGGAGTCAGAGGGACTGTGTGTGACCGGGGTCCGAGGACTGTCTCTGACTGGACTCAGACTCAGAGGGACTGTCTCTAACTGGACTTAGAGAGACTCGGACTCAGAGGGACTGTCTCTGACTGGACTCAGAGGGACTGTCTCTTACTGGACTCAGAGGGACTCGGACTCAGAGGGACTGTGTCTGACCGGAGTCAGAGGGACATGGACTCAGAGGGACTGTCTCTGACCAAACTGAGAGGGACTGTCTCTGACCGGACTCAGAGGGACTCGGAGTCAGAGGGACTGTCTCTGACTGGACTCAGAGGGACTGCCTCTTACTGGACTCAGAGGGACTCAGACTCAGAGGGACTGTCTCCAACTGGACTCAGAGGGACTCGGACTCAGAGAGACTATCTCTGAATGGATTCAGACTCAGAGGGACTGTCTCTGAATGGACTCAGACTCAGAGGGAATGTCTCAAACTGGACTCACAGGGACTCGGACTCAGAGGGACTGTCTCTGACAGGACTCAGAGGAACTCAGACTCAGAGGGACTGTCTGTGACCAGACTCAGAGGGACTCAGAGTCAAAGGGACTGTCTCTGAGAGGACTCAGAGGGACTGTCTCTGACAGGACTCAGACTCAGAGGGACTGTCTGTGACAGGACTCAGAGGAACTCAGACTCAGAGGCACTGTCTCTGACTGGACTCAGAGGGACTCGGAGTCAGAGGGACTGTCTCTGACCGGACTCAGAGGGACTGTCTCTGACTGGACTCAGACTCAGAGGGACTGTCTCTAACTGGACTCAGAGGGACTGTCTCTGACTGGACTCAGACTCAGGACTATCTCTAACTGGACTCAGAGGGACTCGGACTCAGACAGATTGTCTCTGAATGGACTCTGACTCAGAGGGACTGTCTCTGAATGGACTCAGAGGGACTCGGACTCAGAGAGACTGTCTCTAACTGGACTCAGAGGGACTGTCTCTGACTGGACTCAGAGGGACTGTCTGTTACTGGACTCAGAGGGACTCGGACTCAGTGGGACTGTGTCTGACCGGAGTCAGAGGGACTTGGACTCAGAGGGACTGTCTCTGACCAAACTGAGAGGGACTGTCTCTGACCGGACTCAGAGGGACTCAGAGTCAGAGGGACTGTCTCTGACTGGACTCAGAGGGACTGTCTCTGAGTGGACTCAGAGGGACTGCCTCTTACTGGACTCAGAGGGACTCGGACTCAGAGGGACTGTCTCTGCCTGGACTCAGAGGGACTGTCTCTGACTGGACTCAGACTCAGAGGGACTGTCTCCAACTGGACTCAGAGGGACTCGGACTCAGAGAGACTGTCTCTGAATGGACTCAGAGGGACTCGGACTCAGAGGGACTGTCTCTGACAGGACTCAGAGGAACTCAGACTCAGAGGGACTGTCTGTGAATGGACTCAGAGGGACTCGGACTCAGAGGGACTGTCTGTGACCGGACTCAGAGGGACTCAGAGTCAGATCGACTGTCTCTGAGAGGACTCAGAGGGACTGTCTCTGACAGGACTCAGACTCAGACGGACTGTCTCTGACCTCTTACTGTCACTGACTCCAGCAGGTGAGTTCACTGATGAACTCGTCCCACCTGCTCAAAGTGATGTTCATCAGTGAAATCACCTGCTGAAGTCAGTGGCTGCAAAGAAAACCTGCACCCACACTTTGGACACCACTGTGTAGTTTCATACAGCATGGAGATATGTATCTGAAACCTTTTGTGTAGTTTGATACAGTGTCATGATGCGTAAGGGAAAAAAAACAGTACACATAATACAAGCTGAGTACAAGACCAGTAAACCACCAGTTCACTTTAGCGTGACGGTCTTGACCTTATACAAGCTGCTTCAAATAACATGCAATAGTTGTCCATCTCATGGAGATGGATCATCCTACGCGTGTGTGTTCGGACTGTGCAGATGGAAGCTCCTCAGAGTCATCTTCTTATTTAACCCTCTGGGGTCCGAGGGCATTTTTTGGACAGTTCACTCACCTGGCTTAAATGTTTTATTATTGCTGTTAACAGCTCTCCCTGCATCCCACAATCAAGTTTTATGTCTCTTTTTTTCAGGACAACCTGTGCTTTCAGAATATATATGTTTTTGTTGTGTGTAATAAAGGTTTACAATCGAAATAGGCAAGGAAAAAATAAAGCGAAAAATAATTTTCCACACACATTTATTCAAAACACACAGCAAACGATAATAAACAACTGTTTTGACACTTTATGAAGGTAATTTGAGGTCTTGTGTGAAAGACTGTACAACAGAAAGGTTCAAACAATAAACACAAATGCACATTTTGAACAATATATACAAAATGGTCTATGCGTTGTTTTTTTTTTTTTTGTCCATTGATATGGTAAACAGTGCTTTACGCAGAGAAAACAACAGATGTTAACCATTCCTGCTTCAGTCTCCTAACTCTTTTAGTTGGGGGACAAAGGGGAGATCCGTCCTCCAGGGCCGAAGGCAGCTCTTCCTCCGCGATTAACTCCCTCGAACGTTCCATGCTGCTGTTGTGTGGTCCAGCACAAACAAAACAGGCAGTATTGTGCTGAAGAGTTGCTGCTTTAATTATAAACTGTACTCTATACAGCATGAGCCCTGCTACCTGCCCGATCGCTGTCACCAAACTTCTCCACAGACATACACTGCTACATGCATCACATCTGTTCTGCCGGGTCCTGCTCTCTCATTCGCGTTCACACACACACTCACTGAGCTAAACACAACACCATTAGACACATCTAGGAATCCGCTAGCTTAGCGCAGCTACTAGCTCTTAGCCGATTAGCATGCGGGCTTCTCCTGTCTCTCCCGCACTTTTCTGCTCTGGGTGTGAAATGTTTAGTTATTCCCTCGGCCTCCTTTAGCAGTAACGGTACTTGTAATAAGTGTAGCTTATTCATAGCTTTGGAGGCCAGGCTGGGCGAATTGGAGGACCCGGCTCCGCACGTGGAAAATTCTACAGCTAGCCAGGCCCCTGTAATTGGTGCGGACCAAGGTAGCTAGCCGCCGTTAGTTACCCCCTGGCAGATCCCGAGCAGTCGGGGAAAGCAGGCTGACTGGGGACTGTGAGGAGGAAGCGTAGCCCTAAACAGAAGCCCCCGTGTACACCGCCACACCGTTCACATCTCTAACCGTTTTTCCCCACTCGACGACACACCCGCCGAGGATCAAACCTCTGGTTATTGGCGACTCTGTTTTGAGAATGGAAGTTAGCGACACCAGCAACCATTGTCAAGTTGTCTTCCGGGGGCCAGAGCAGGCGACATCGAAGGACATTTGAAATTGCTGGCTAAGGCTAAGCGTAAATTTGGTAAGATTGTAATTCACGTCGGCAGTAATGACACCCGGTACGCCAATCGGAGGTCACTAAAATTAACATTGAATCGGTGTGTAACTTTGCAAAAAACATGTCGGACTCTGTAGTTTTCTCTGGGCCCCTCCCCAATCGACCGGGAGTGACATGTTTAGCCGCATGTTCTCCTTGAATTGCTGGCTGTCTGAGTGGTGTCCAAAAATGAAGTGGGCTTCATAGATAATGGCAAAGCTTCTGGGGAAAACCTGGTCTTGTTAGGAGAGACGGCATCCATCCCACTTTGGATGGAGCAGCTCTCATTTCTAGAAATCTGGCCAATTTCTTAAATCCTCCAAACCGTGACTATCCAGGGTTGGGACCAGGAAGCAGAGTTGTAGTCTTACACACCTCTCTGCAGCTCTCTCTCCCCCCTGCCATCCCCTCATACCCCATCCCCGTAGAGACGGTGTCTGCTCCCAGACCACCAATAACAGCAAAAAATCTATTTAAGCATAAAATTCAAAAAGAAAAAATAATATGGCACCTTCAACTGCACCACAGACTAAAACAGTTAAATGTGGTCTATTAAACATTAGGTCTCTCTCTTCTAAGTCCCTGTTGGTAAATGATATAATAATTGATCAACATATTGATTTATTCTGCCTTACAGAAACCTTGTTACAGCAGGATGAATATGTTAGTTTAAATGAGTCAACACCCCCGAGTCACACTAACTGTCAGAATGCTCGTAGCACGGGCCGGGGCGGAGGATTAGCAGCAATCTTCCATTCCAGCTTATTAATTAATCAAAAACCCAGACAGAGCTTTAATTCATTTGAAAGCTTGACTCTTAGTCTTGTCCATCCAAATTGGAAGTCCCAAAAACCAGTTTTATTTGTTATTATCTATCGTCCACCTGGTCGTTACTGTGAGTTTCTCTGTGAATTTTCAGACCTTTTGTCTGACTTAGTGCTTAGCTCAGATAAGATAATTATAGTGGGCGATTTTAACATCCACACAGATGCTGAGAATGACAGCCTCAACACTGCATTTAATCTATTATTAGACTCTATTGGCTTTGCTCAAAATGTAAATGAGTCCACCCACCACTTTAATCATATCTTAGATCTTGTTCTGACTTATGGTATGGAAATAGAAGACTTAACAGTATTCCCTGAAAACTCCCTTCTGTCTGATCATTTCTTAATAACATTTACATTTACTCTGATGGACTACCCAGCAGTGGGGAATAAGTTTCATTACACTAGAAGTCTTTCAGAAAGCGCTGTAACTAGGTTTAAGGATATGATTCCTTCTTTATGTTCTCTAATGCCATATACCAACACAGTGCAGAGTAGCTACCTAAACTCTGTAAGTGAGATAGAGTATCTCGTCAGTAGTTTTACATCCTCATTGAAGACAACTTTGGATGCTGTAGCTCCTCTGAAAAAGAGAGCTTTAAATCAGAAGTGCCTGACTCCGTGGTATAACTCACAAACTCGTAGCTTAAAGCAGATAACCCGTAAGTTGGAGAGGAAATGGCGTCTCACTAATTTAGAAGATCTTCACTTAGCCTGAAAAAGAGTCTGTTGCTCTATAAAAAAAAGCCCTCCGTAAAGCTAGGACATCTTTCTACTCATCACTAATTGAAGAAAATAAGAACAACACCAGGTTTCTTTTCAGCACTGTAGCCAGGCTGACAAAGAGTCAGAGCTCTATTGAGCTGAGTATTCCATTAACTTTAACTAGTAATGACTTCATGACTTTCTTTGCTAACAAAATTTTAACTATTAGAGAAAAAATTACTCATAACCATCCCAAAGATGTATCGTTATCTTTGGCGCTTTCAGTGATGCCGGTATTTGGTAGACTCTTTCTCTCCGATTGTTCTTCTGAGTTATTTTCATTAGTACTTCATCCAAACCATCAACATGTTTATTAGGACCCCATTCCTACCAGGCTGCTCAAGGAAGCCCTACCATTATTTAATGCTTCGATCTAAATATGATCAATCTATCTTTGTTAGTTGGCTATGTACCACAGGCTTTTAAGGTGGCAGTAATTAAACCATTACTTAAAAAGCCAGCACTTGACCCAGCTATCTTAGCTAATTATAGACCAATCTCCAACCTTCCTTGTCTCTCAAAAATTCTTGAAAGGGTAGTTGTAAAACAGCTAACTGATCATCTGCAGAGGAATGGTCTATTTGAAGAGTTTCAGTCAGGTTTTAGAATTCATCATAGTACAGAAACAGCATTAGTGAGGTTACAATGATCTTCTTATGGCCTCGGGACAGTGGACTCATCTCTGTGCTTGTTCTGTTAGACCTCAGTGCTGCTTTTGATACTGTTGACCATAAAATTTTATTACAGAGATTAGAGCATGCCATAGGTATTAAAGGCACTGCGCTGCGGTGGTTTGAATCATATTTATTAGACGGCATTGCTTAAATTTTCATTGTTACGCAGATGATACCCAGCTTTATCTATCCATGAAGCCAGAGGACACACACCAATTAGCTAAACTGCAGGATTGTCTTACAGACATAAAGACATGGATGACCTCTAATTTCCTGCTTTTAAACTCAGATAAAACTGAAGTTATTGTACTTGGCCCCACAAATCTTAGAAACATGGTGTCTAACCAGATCCTTACTCTGGATGGCATTACCCTGACCTCTAGTAATACTGTGAGAAATCTTGGAGTCATTTTTGATCAGGATATGTCATTCAAAGCGCATATTAAACAATATGTAGGACTGCTTTTTTGCATTTACGCAATATCTCTAAAATTAGAAAGGTCCTTGTCTCAGAGTGATGCTGAAAAACTAATTCATGCATTTATTTCCTCTAGGCTGGACTATGTAATTCATTATTATCAGGTTGTCCTAAAAGTTCCCTAAAAGCCTTCAGTGAATTCAAAATGCTGCAGCTTTAGAGTACTAACGGGGACTAGAAGGAGAGAGCATATCTCACCCATATTGGCCCTCTCTTCATTGGCTTCCTGTTAATTCTAGAATAGAATTTAAAATTCTCCTTCTTACTTATAAGGTTTTGAATAATCAGGTCCCATCTTATCTTAGGGACCTCATAGTACCATATCACCCCATAGAGCGCTTCGCTTCAGACTGCAGGCTTACTTGTAGTTCCTAGGGTTTGTAAGAGTAGAATGGAGGCAGAGCCTTCAGCTTTCAGGCTCCTCTCCTGTGGAACCAGCTCCCAATTCAGATTCAGGGAGACAGACACCCTCTCTACTTTTAAGATTAGGCTTAAAACTTTCCTTTTTGCTAAAGCTTATAGTTAGGCTGGATCAGGTGACCTGAACCATCCCTTAGTTATGCTGCTATAGACTTAGACTGCTGGGGGGTTCCCATGATGCACTTTCTTTCTCTTTTTGCTCTGTATGCACCACTCTGCATTTAATCATTAGTGATCGATCTCTGCTCCCCTCCACAGCATGTCTTTTTCCTGGTTCTCTCCCTCAGCCCCAACCAGTCCCAGCAGAAGACTGCCCCTCCCTGAGCCTGGTTCTGCTGGAGGTTTCTTCCTGTTAAAAGGGAGTTTTTCCTTCCCACTGTAGCTAAGTGCTTGCTCACAGGGGGTCGTTTTGACCGTTGGGGTTTTACATAATTATTGTATGGCCTTGCCTTACAATATAAAGCGCCTTGGGGCAACAGTTTGTTGTGATTTGGCGCTATATAAAAAAAAAAAATTGATTGAATTGATTGATCCCACAACATAGAGTTATCCAGTAACATTCACATGCAAACTAGTGGAGCAATCCTGATAGTTACACACTCTTTGTTTGAGCACGTGAGATTGTCATCAGAGGCTTTCCGTGTGCTCCTGCTTTCACTGATTGCTGTGCGTAATGGCGCAGGGCACACTGAGTATGTACGAATAGTATGTACTCATTGGAGCACTCGGGGCTATTCAAATGGGCCAACTAGTAACATATCACTCCTGAAAACAATCTTTGGCTTTTCACGTGACGTAAATCTGCCCTACGATTGGATTTTGTAAAACCATGTGACGGTGACCCAATTCCGATTGGACACTCACATTGGGCATGTCATCACACAGCTTCTATGAGGAGTACAAAGATGACCGATGGCTGGCTCGAATGTCCGTGGAGTTAACTTTTCAGCAAAAAAAAAAAGTTTGTATCTCATATCATTCAAAAGTTATTTATAATTTAGTAAAGTTTGGTCTTAACCATTGTATACGACGGCGTCGGCCCCAGAGGGTTAAGTGACTAACGACTGAGATTCCATCAGATGATCTGTTGAAGATGTGATATGACACTGGTGCTGTTCACTTTGGGGGCCAACAAGTCTCTCCATCATTGTACTCTGTACAAGAGGGTCCTGATCAATAATTCATTATCTCATTCAGTTTTTTATTTTGTGTCTCTGCACCTGCACCCCAAATCTGACCAAATCACAAACACCTCCACTGGAGGCTCTACCATGTCTGCTGCTGTGGCAGCTCAGTGGGCGTCAACCAGCAGTTGATAGGTGTATTTAGTGTTTAGCCAATAGGAGCACTCATTGATTTGCACCTGGGAGCGTGTAGGTGGCACTGTAGCCAGTCTGTTCCCATCCTTCTTCTGTTTTTGTGTCTGGATGCACTTGTATCATCTGCAGTAATTCTGCTGGCCCATCGTAGTGGCTGCAAAGTGAAACGCAGGTCGAGGGTTGAGACTGAGAACATTAAGTGACTGATCAATACGGCACTTGGATTTTCCTGGTCACATTAAGCAGCACATTGAACTCGCCGTGTGCTTGTCGATGCTCGGCCCATATCATTTAATTACGCTGTGATGCGTTACAAGCTGCTTGTCTAAATCATTAACGGCGCCGAGCGGCGGCCGTTCCTCCCCGTCTGCTTCATTAGGGTGATCCATCGGCCCTTTACAAACGTGATGTTCAGTTAAAAAAAGGTTTGCAGTGCGATTGATCAACAGAATGAAGCAGACAGAAATAGAAACACAATACGCTCCGTGCACTCTGTGCACTCCACCAGGAGGGAAGCACCGGGCTCGTGCAACTTACTGCCACACAAACTGATATTTGTTAGTTGTTTTGCTGCACGTTGTTATGCCAACAGCCACAGTGATTTATCAAATGTCACAGAGACTCATATCATCATTCCCCATAATTCAGACTAATATTTTGTGTGATGCTTGAGTTTCTCTGTGGAAATCCGCTGCACACAAACACACACCACAGCTACCGGCACAGACTGTGAATTTAGTCAGAGAAGCAGCCGCTGACCAACTGCATTTCCTTCATTTATTAAGAGCACTAATTAAGGAATCTTCAGTCAGGACAACACACCCCCCCACCCCCCCCCAGCTTATGAATTTCAGTTTAATGAGCCTCACAGGTATGAAAACACAGCACTCACATTACCAACAGTAACAGTAATAACCCTGTTAATTACAAAGAACTAATAATTACAACAGCTATGACAACAACAATAAATTTGCAATCTGTACAACAGCCTAACAAATTTAATATATGAACGCCAGTCAACAAAATCATCAAACCACAACAATCACTTTGAACACAAAAAACAATGAGTATTTTCATCTGAATGGCCCTCGTGTGGTTGCATGAAATCAAAATCAAATGTATTAATTTCTGTAGCGGTAATTTGCGATGAGATCGCCTCAAGGTGCTTCACACAACACAATACCAAGAAACAAAGAAAATTTTAAAAAAAAAAAGAACACAAAAAAAAAAAAAAAACCATAAAGAGCACAAGAATAAAAACACATCAGAACACAATAAAACTTAATGATAAAGAAGGAAACAAATGGGTTTTTAAATGTGATTTAAAAAGTCTCCACGTATCCGACTGCCCATATGTGTGCCGGGAGATGGTTCTACAGAGCTGGGGCTCGGTAAGAGAAAGCTCTGTGACCGGCAAACTTTTTTTCACCCTGGGAACACATAAAAGTCCTGCACCCTGTGAATGCAGGTGCAATGAGCTCAGATATTTAGCTGTCAGCGTGAAACCATTTTGTTTTTCACCTGGTTCTGTGACCTGAGTTTGTCCTTTTCTGGTTGTCTTTCAAATTATTGATATTTCTTTTGAAATTTGAGGAAAAATGTCACTCCAGTTTGTGCATATTTGTGACAGTGTCCTGACCTCCCTAAGCCAGGTCCGTCTGTGACAACCGGTTTGTGGACACTGAGTCTGTTTCGAGACAGTGTCTTTTCAATGTCTCATTAGTCACTGTGCTGAGATATTCTGTTGCTTTTGTGCCGAGTATTGTTCCATTTAAATTTGTGGTCGTATGGTGTCTTTTAGTCTTGTTAGAATACGGTTGTCCAGGGTCCCGTTGGCTCTGTCGTGTTCGTACAGGTTTGGAAACCTTACCTCAGAACCAGTTCCTTTCCTGGTTCATGTCTTTCATGTTTTAGGGTTTGTGGTGGAGTGTTTAGCTATATGACCAGGAATCCTGTTTGCCACAGCAGAGACCATGTCAGAGCATGTGTGTATCCACAGCAATGACAAGATCAGTGTGGACGTTTCCTCAGAAAATCTCCTCTTCCACTGCTGTAGCTGATAGTTGTCCATTCACTCATGCATTCATTTTCTGCTGGTTATCCAGTTCCAAGCAGCTCAACCCACACTTCCCTATCCTTGGCCAATGCCTCCAGCTCTTCTTGGGGGATCCTGAGGCATTCCTAAACCACCTGTGAAATATAAACCCTCCAGAATGTCCTAGGTCTGCCATGGTGTCTCCTCCCAGTTAAATGTGTATGGAAGACCTCCCTAGGGGGAAGACCAGGGGCATCCTCACCAGATACCTAAACCACAGCTAGTTCTTGTTGATGCAAAGAAGCAGTGGCTCAATACCACATTCCTCCCAGTTATATACAAGGTTCTCACCCTGACCCTGAGTACAAGGCCAGATACCTGATGGAGGAACTTCATTTCTGTCATTTGTATCTGTGACCATCTTCTTTTGGTCATTACCCAAAGCTCATGATCATACATGAGGATATGAGCAAAAATCAACTGGTAAGTCGAGTCTCGCCTTCTGGCTCTGGTGTTTCTTCACTGTGACTGTCTGGCGTAGCATCACAGAGCCTCAGACACAGCTTCCTAACATCTGCCAATCTCACGATCCATCCGAGTGTTGGATTCTGCCCGAGCTGCCCCTTGTCTCCATCCTGTTTGTGTTCAAGGCACAGTCAGGGACTGGAGGGTCTTCAGTTTAGAAACATTAGAATTATATCACTGCTTTTTGTGGATGCTGTGGATTCTACCCTTTTTTTACATCTGTGATGGGAAGAAAAGCAGCAAGTTTTTTGTCACCATGTCACCTGCTCCCAGAGGTCGGTGGTGCACTATTCCATTGATTTGTGATGTGAGCCATGTTAAGCCCTAAAATGTAAACCATCTGCAAATCATGAATTATCTGCAAACCGTTAATTACAAAATGTGAATACTGAAAAAACAAATCTCCCTAAACATAAATGCATGTCTTGCAAAACATGAATATCATTCATGATTGATCAACCTTGTCTCACTGCAATATATATATATATATATATATATATATATATATATATATATATATATATATATATATATATATATATATATATATATATATATACAAAATTTATTTTATTTTCAATTTATTTTCATTTATAAAGCGCCAAATCACAAAAGAGTTGCCTCAAGGCGTTTCACACAAGTAAGGTCTAACCTCACTAACCCCTAGAACAACAGTGGTAAGGAAA
Source organism: Thalassophryne amazonica (assembly GCF_902500255.1). Lineage (NCBI taxonomy): Eukaryota > Metazoa > Chordata > Actinopteri > Batrachoidiformes > Batrachoididae > Thalassophryne > Thalassophryne amazonica. Next base: position 112,047,984 of record NC_047113.1, on the reverse strand, counting down.
AACTCCCTCTGAGGAAGAAACTTCAAGCAGACCAGACTCAAAGGGGTGACCCTCTGATTGGGCCATGGTACAGACATAAATTACAGAACAATTCACAGAACAATTCACGAAACAAATATACAAGAGATGTTGTTGGTGCACAGGACAGGCGGGTCACCATCACAAATACAACTCCCATCGCTGGATGGAGCCGCTCCTTAAACAGAGAGACAAAACAGAATCAGGCATCAGAAAGATAACAAATACAGTATAATTTGTCAGCATTAAACAACAAGAAAAACAGGAAATACTAAGGTGATCGCTGGCCACTAGCCCTAAGCTTCACTAAAAGACCCAGAATTTAAGTAAAGTTGAGGCTGCGGCACGCTCCGTTTCCTAATAAAATGAATTAAAAGAGTAAAAAGCGTAAAACAAAACTGTACCAGTATGCTAGCAATACAAAAGGGAAAATAAGTGCGTCTTAAGTCTGGACTTGAAAGTTTCCACAGAATCTGACTGTTTTGTTGATGCAGGGAGATCATTCCACAGAACAGGGGCACGATAAGAGAAAGCTCTGTGACACGCAGACTTCTTACTCACCATAGGGACACTAAGTAGTCCTGCACTCTGAGAATGCAAAGCCCGAGCCGGTACGTAACGTTTAATTAGGTCAGCTAAGTAGGGAGGTGCCAGTCCGTGAACAATTTTACAGACTAGTAGCAGAACCTTAAAATCTGATCTCACTGGCTGAAGCATTTTGAACCAATTAGAGACCCCTAATGCTGGACTGCCGTAAACCAGAAAATAAAACATTGCAGTAGTCCAATCTAGAAGAGATAAACGCATGGATCAGGGTCTCAGCATCAGCCATAGACAGGATGGGACGAATCTCCGCTGTATTTTGCAAATGGAAGAAAGTAGTCCTAGTAATATTTCTAATGTGGAGGCCAAAGGACAATGTAGGATCAAAAATTACCCCTAGGTTCCTCACTTTGTCAGTGTGATGTATGACACACGAGCTGAGGCTAAGCATTAACTGGTCAAATTGATGTCGATGTCTCACTGGACCAAGAACCATCATTTCAGTCTTACCAAAGTTTAAAAGTAGGAAGTTTCTATACATCCAGCTTCTCACTGATGCAAGGCAATCTTCTAAGGATTTTATATGAACGAGATTACCAGCAGTTATCGGCATGTATAACTGCAGCCCAGTCTCACTTTTTTTTTCGTGTTCCCGTGACGAAATTAGTCAAATTTTTGTGACAGGGTTTTTTTTTTTAATCACTATTCCTAACCCTACTCCTACCCCCGACCCTAACCTTAACCATAACCTAATCTTACTCTTTCCCCCCACCCTAACCATAACCACCCCGACCCCCCCGCTTCACTTTTAATTTCGTGCAGCCATCACAGAATGAATTAGAATGAATTTGTGCTGCCGTGATGAAAATGAGGCACTTTTTGTCACAATATCACAAACCAATAGATTAATGTATATTTCGTGCTGCTGAATCACGACTTGCCATGAGACCAGGTTGATAACTGAGTATCATCAGCATAGCAGTGAAAGGTAATCCTAAAGGTGCGTTTACACATAAGCAAGACGTGTTACGAATGTCATTTTTCTGTCATTCGTGACACATTCCTGATATTCTTAACGTGACTTAATGCATCTGAATAGGTTTCTTAATAGTGCGGGTTGGTGCATGATATTCTTGATATTCGTAGAGCATGTTTGTTGCCTGTCAAAAAAATCTTCCACAAATGTCACACACCACCCTCATTTCATCTCACATCGTGGAGGTCGCAAATGAGCGTGTTGATCCGTCTTGATGAGTAGTGATCCTTAATGGAACATAACAGTGTTCATAGTGGTTCATGTGATGGTTCTTGGAGCCCAAACTGTCATGCGTTATTACGAAATGACACGGAAACTGTCAAGTTTTGACACGACTTGTAATGCCGTGTCACATTTCACTGCACGCCACGGCAAATCAGTTTTTTGTCACGTGCACACAATTAAACTCGGCTCCCCAGCGTTCAGTTTGATGCAGTATGCCGAAGAGGAACAGTGACGCAAAGTCAGCCAAGTGTCATTCCACAGTTCCTGCTGAAGCTCCTCAGGATGCTCCTGCAGGTGTTCCACCTGCTGTTGTAACCAATGAGCGGGAGAACGAGTCTGAGCCAGAGAAACCAGAGGAGATTCACGTGCAGCCAGACATCTCTGCACCTCCTCCAGTCCGGCGGAGGAAGAAGCGCACACACAATTAAACCTCCTGCACCGCATTCAGTTTGATTGCTGACACCAAGTTGGCTAAAAGTCTCATTTCAGTGCTCTTCAACGCGCTCCTGCAGGTGTTCCACCTGCTGCATGTGGCTGATGTGGCTGCATGTGGCTGATGATGAAAACGCACGAGACGAGAGCCGCATGAAGCCACACATCTGGCGCTGTACGTCTCCTCCTCTCTGCACCACTCCATGGTACAGAGCCCAACTACGTATGCAGTCACAAAGTTCTTCTGAAAAACTGGAGCAATCTGAATTCAGCTGGATGAATATGGATGTGTGTGTGTGGAGACAATTCACCTCGTTCACAACATGACAGAACTTAACGATGCGCTGTTACGAACAATAGCACGCAATAGCGTGCAACAACGCGGAACATTATTCTTGACCGGGCATAATGGTTCCTGATAATTCTCCAGCAAAACGTGCCATTAATTGTAACGTGTGGTAACAGGTTGCAGCAGTTCCTGAGGACACCTGACGCCTCTGCCCTGAATAATCACATTCGTGATCAGCGGCCAAGAATACTTCGTGGCATTTGTGACTTGTCGTTGTTATGTGTAAACGCAGCATAAAATGACATAATATGTGCCCAAGAAGTGCTATATAAAGTGACCACCATGCCACCACACCATCACACTGCCAGTGAGGCAGTGAGCCCAGAGCAGCTTTCAGGGTAGGTGATGGTCTAGTGGTTAAGCATTGGGCTTGAGACCAAATCAAATCAAATCAAATCAATTTTATTTATATAGCGCCAAATCACAACAACAGTTGCCCCAAGGTGCTTTATATTGCAAGGCAAAAGCCATACAATAATTACAGAAAAACCCCAAGGGTCAAAACGACCCCCTGTGGGCAAGCACTTGGCGACAGTTGGAAGGAAAAACTCCCTTTTAACAAGAAGAAACCTCCAGCAGAACCAGGCTCAGGGAGGGCCAGTCTTCTGCTGGGACTGGTTGGGGCTGAAGGGACAGAATCAGGAAAAAGACATGCTGTGGAAGAGAGCAGAGATCAATCACTAATGATTAAATGCAGAGTGGTGCATACAGAGCAAAAGAGAAAGAAACACTCAGTGCATCATGGGAACCCCCCAGCAGTCTAAGTCTATAGCAGCATAACTAAGGGATGGTTCAGGGTCACCTGATCCAGCCCTAACTATAAGCTTTAGCAAAAAGGAAAGTTTTAAGCCTAATCTTAAAAGTAGAGAGGGTGTCTGTCTCCCTGATCTGAATTGGGAGCTGGTTCCACAGGAGAGGAGCCTGAAAGCTGAAGGCTCTGCCTCCCATTCTACTCTTACAAACCCTAGGAACTACAAGTAAGCCTGCAGTCTGAGAGCGAAGCGCTCTATTGGGGTGATATGGTACTAAGAGGAAATAAATGCATGAATTAGTTTTTCAGCATCACTCTGAGACAAGACCTAATTTTAGAGATATTGCGCAAATGTAAAAAAGCAGTCCTATATATTCGCTTATTATGCACATTGAAGGACATATCCTGATCAAAAATAACTCCAAGATTTCTCACAGTATTACTAGAGGTCAGGGTAATGCCATCCAGAGTAAGGATCTGGTTAGACACCATGTTTCTAAGATTTGTGGGGCCAAGTACAATAACTTCACTTTTATCTTAATTTAAAAGCAGGAAATTAGAGGTCATCCATGTCTTTATGTCTGTAAGACATTCCTGCAGTTTAACTAATTGGTGTGTGTTCTCTGGCTTCATGGATAGATAAAGCTGGGTATCATCTGCGTAACAATGAAAATTTAAGCAATGCCGTCTAATAATACTGCCTAAGGGAAGCATGTATAAAGTGAATAAAATTGGTCCTACCACAGAACCTTGTGGAACTCCATAATTAACCTTAGTCTGTGAAGAAGGCTCCCCATTTACATGAACAAATTGTAATCTATTAGATAAATATGATTCAAACCACCACAACGCAGTGCCTTTAAAACCTATGGCATGCTCTAATCTCTGTAATAAAATTTTATAGTCAACAGTATCAAAAGCAGCACTGAGGTCTAACAGGGCAAGCACAGAGATGAGTCCACTGTCTGAGGCCATAAGAAGATCATTTGTAACCTTCACTAATGCTGTTTCTGTACTATGATGAATTCTGAAACCTGACTGAAACTCTTCAAATAGACCATTCCTCTGCAGATGATCAGTTAGCTGTTTAACAACTACCCTTTCAAGAATTTTTGAGAGAAAAGGAAGGTTGGAGATTGGCCTATAATTATCTAAGATAGCTGGGTCAAGTTGGAAGTCTCACAGGACAAGTTGGAACATGCCCAGCTGTTAAACAATTTCTCGGATACTCACTCGACTGAAAAGCCACCGAAAGCCGTCTGAATCTTATGAATGGTTTCCAACACAGAGGTGTTGTTTGTCCCGCGCCATTAGCGGCTGCGTCGCGACGCGCAAATCCGCCCGCACGTCTTTCATTACAAAATCTCCTTTAACAGTGGAATGTGCCGATAAAGTGCTGATCCCGACCTCTTCTGAAACTTCTCTGCTAGTCACACGACGTCCTGCATCAACAGAGTCTTAAATTTGGAAGTGATCTGCTCGTTCCAGCCTGTCGATGGCTGCTCGGGACGCGCTGCGCCCTCCGCCACCGTGGGCCGTTTTTAATCCAGTTTTAATGGTCCTTAATCCGTGTGATACCGATAGAATCTTCACCGAAAGCCGTCTGAATCTTCCAAATGGTTTCCATCTGGCTGTCTGGCAGAGTTTCTGAAAAAAATTTCATGGAACAAAGCGGCAGTCACTCCGCCATTCCTAAACAATAAAAATCCGACGAGGGGGGTGGACCAGTGCTCACTCAAAGCCTGCCCACAGGTGAATGACGCAACTGACAGGCATGAAAAAACTCACGCATGCGCACAAAGGTTCAAGCTTGTCTGATGCAACCGCACATGATTCAAATCCATATAGTTTTTGAAAAAAATAAAAAGGTCGGATAGTTTTCTCACAGACCTCGCATATATATATATATATATATATATATATATATATATATATATATATATATATATATATATACACTCAACAAAAATATAAACGCAACACTTTTGGTTTTGCTCCCATTTTGTATGAGATGAACTCAAAGATCTAAAACTTTTTCCACATATACAATATCACCATTTCTCTCAAATATTGTTCACAAACCAGTCTAAATCTGTGATAGTGAGCACTTCTCCTTTGCTGAGATAATCCATCCCACCTCACAGGTGTGCCATACCAAGATGCTGATTAGACACCATGATTAGTGCACAGGTGTGCCTTAGACTGCCCACAATAAAAGGCCACTCTGAAAGGTGCAGTTTTATCACACAGCACAATGCCACAGATGTCGCAAGATTTGAGGGAGCGTGCAATTGGCATGCTGATAGCAGGAATGTCAACCAGAACTGTTGCTCGTGTATTGAATGTTCATTTCTCTACCATAAGCCGTCTCCAAAGGCGTTTCAGAGAATTTGGCAGTACATCCAACCAGCCTCACAACCGCAGACCACGTGTAACCACACCAGCCCAGGACCTCCACATCCAGCATGTTCACCTCCAAGATCATCTGAGACCAGCCACTCGGACAGCTGCTGGAACAATCGGTTTGCATAACCAAAGAATTTCTGCACAAACTGTCATAAACTGTCTCAGGGAAGCTCATCTGCATGCTCGTCGTCCTCATCAGGGTCTCGACCTGACTCCAGTTCGTCGTCGTAACCGATTTGAGTGGGCAAATGCTCACATTCGCTGCCGTTTGGCATGTTGGAGAGGTGTTCTCTTCACGGATGATGCGAAGGAGATGTGTTGCACTGCATGAGGCAAATGGTGGTCACACCAGATACTGACTGGTATCCCCCCCCCAATAAAACAAAACTGCACCTTTCAGAGTGGCCTTTTATTGTGGGCAGTCTAAGGCACACCTGTGCACTAATCATGGTGTCTAATCAGCATCTTGATATGGCACACCTGTGAGGTGGGATGGATTATCTCAACAAAGGAGAAGTGCTCACTATCACAGATTTAGACTGGTTTGTGCACAGTATTTGAGGGAAATGGTGATATTGTGTATGTGGAAAAAGTTTTAGATCGTTGAGTTCATCTCATACAAAATGGGAGCAAAACCAAAAGTGTTGCGTTTATATTTTTGTTGAGTATATATCAGATTTGTGTTTTGGGGGTTAACAGCTACATTTATTGTTGTGGACACTCAGAAGCATGTGCTCCAGCTTTGGTATTTCTCTTTTCTCTTGGCACTTTTCCGCAGTGAGTTTGGAGGATTCCACAACACCCGACCTAAATTTTCATGTTCCTCCTGAAGAACCAGTGAGCAACACTGAGCCCTTACCATCCCAAGAGCAAATACACCAGCAACAGTGGAACGAAACATCGTTTATTTATTGTTATTATTGTTTTCACAGTGCATCCATAAAGTATTCACAGCGTTTCACTTTTTCCATGTTTTGTTTTGTGACAGCCTTATTATAAAATGGATAAAATTCTTTTTTTCCTCAAAATTCTACACACAATACCCCATAATTTTTTGCAAATTTATTCAAATTTGGAGCATCACACATATAGGGCAGACCCGGCGCCACAAGGGGGCGTTTGGGGGCAACGCCCCCCACGTCATCAACCCCGCCCCCTCGGATGTGAGAGTTATCAAAAAATAAAAAGAAAAAAGAAAGAAAAAGAAATACTGGAAAATATAACAAAATATTAGTTATTCAATAATATCACGTATTTAACAAATAAACAAAAGTAAAGTAATTAATTTTAAAACAAACGGATATGGCGTGTGTCTGTGTTCAAGCGATTTGATAGGTTGAGGGTTGCGCTTGTCAGTGCGGCAGAGGGCAAGGATCCTGAGTCCAGCGATTATGGCAAGGTGGACGAACTAAAGCATGTTCGATTTATTCAAGCAGTGTCAGAGCTGGAGTTCCTGGGATTCGTCAAGTCCACCAAGCAAAAAGCAGATCATGCAGCACGACTCACTTGGGGAGGGTGTTAATGCTGCATTTACGCATCACGACGACTAGTCACGAATACCACAAAGTACACATTCTTGGCCGCTGATCACGAATGTGATGATTCGGGGCAGAGACATCAGGTGTCCTCAGGAACTGCTGCAACCTGTTACCACACGTTACGATTAATGGCACGTGTTGCTGGAGAATTATCAGGAACCATTACGCACGGTCAAGAATAGTGTTCCGTGTTGTTGCGCGCTATTGTGCGTAACAGCGCATCGTTAAGTTCTGTCACGTTGTGAACGAGGTGAATTGTTTCCACACACACACCCATATTCATCCAACCAAATTCAGATCTCTCCAATTTTTCAGAACTTTGTGACTGCATGCGTAGTTGGGCTCTGTACCATGGAGTGGCGCATATGCCCAATTGCAGCTGTGTTTGCGCTTGTGATGGAGGGCTGTATGTGGGGTTAATCTACTGTCTCGTGTCGTTTCTCAGATCAGTTGTTGGTTTGGTTTTGTGGTATGCAGGAGATCACTTGACTGAGGGTCTATACGTTCAAATAATGATTAAAAAAATGCTGTCATCACTCTTTACTCTTAGTCAGTCTCTTACAACGGTGTAGCCTAAATACATGAGCTTTCTAGGAGCGCACCCAATTCATTACGCACGCTCAGAGGCACGTCCCCTCCGGTGTGCACTTTTTTTGGGGGGGGCGGGGGGGATCCTGCCCCCTGTGATAAACTCATCGCCCCCTTAATATTTTTTTTGTGGCGCCAGGCTTGATATAGGGTGCCACCCTCCACCAGCACTAGTTTCCAATTCCTCAAATTTTGACCCTGGAAAAAAAAAATTCAAGGTCTAAGTCCTGTGGGAAGTCATATTTCATAAGATAAATTAGATGTAATCAAATGTCAGGATGTATTTATTCTATGCACTTGAATCGAAGCTTTTTTCTGGTGTTGTCAGGTTATTTTTTTTCAGCTTCTTTGGTTTTTTAATTGTTTTTCAGAGAATTTTCACAGAACATTAGTTATCTTTGCTATGCACAATCTGTCATTACTTTTAGGCACTCGGTTTCCAACTGATAACTGGAAGACAAACAGAACCAATTTTGGTGGTGTAGGTAAATAAATAACAGAAAAATAAGAGTGACTGAGGCACTTTTGACTGAAATATAATGCAAAATGTACACCAAATGGGCATTTCAATATTAAATTCAAATCTTCCCAAAATCCACAATCTGGATCAGATCCAGATCAAACTTTGTCAGGTGATAGTTAGTGCCAGTCTGCACCTCACTTTCAAATATGAGAGTGATTGGGGCATGTTTGATGAAGATACAATGTAAAATATACATTAAATGGGGATTTCAGTGTTAAATTTAAATGGCCACAAAATCTGTAATCTGGATCAGATCCAGATCAAACTTTGTCAGTCGATAAAGTTTCCTACATAACACTCACAAATATGAAAGACATTTGATCTTTTTTGACAGAATTATGAAATTTTTGAAATTTCATTTTAATGTTAAAGTATGGGGATTTTTCCAAGATTTCTCCTGACGTTGACCTTTGACCTATGATCTTAAAAAGTGAATTAGTTGCCTATGAGGTTATAAATTTCAATTTATTTTCATTTGTATAGCGCCAGATCAAAACAAAGTTGCCTCAAGGCGCTTCACATAAGTAAGGTCTAACCTTACCAACCCACAGAGCAAGAACACAGGTGACAGTGGTAAGAAAAAACTCCCTCTGATGGTCTGAGGAAGAAACCTCAAGCTGACCAGACTCAAAGTGGTGACCCTCTGCTTGGGCCATGATACAGACACAATTGACAAAACAATTTACAAAATGAATATACAGGAAATGTTGCCGGTGCACAGGATGGGAGGGTTACAGCAGCAAACACCACTCCCATCTCTGGATGGAGCTGCACCTCAAACAGAGAGAGAGAAAAACAGAATCAGGCATCAGAAAGACAAAAAATACAGTATAATTTGTCAGCATTAAGCAACAAGAAAAACAGAAGAAATACTAGGGTGATCGCTGGCCAAGAGCCCAAAGCTTCACTAAAACACCCAGACTGTAGATAAAGTTTCCTAAAAAAAAATGAATTCAAGAGTACGATGACAGTATGCTAACCATATGAAAAGGAAAATAAGTGCATCTTGAGTCTGGACTTGAAAGTCTCAATCTGACGGTTTTATTGATGCAGGAAGATCATTCCACAGAACAAGGGCACGATAAGAGAAAGTCTTTAAATAAATAAAACAGAACACATAACAACTAAAATGCAGATTCTGACGGTGTATCCCACATTTTGTGGAGTTGAAACTGCACCAAAGTACAAGTTGTCCCTGTAAAAAGATTGCCTTGTGAAGAGGACAAAAAGGTCACAACTTCTGTAAATGGAAGTCGTGTTCAAGGAACTCATGCTCCCAGTAGAGAGGAACTCAGTGTAGCACATGTGCACACCACAGCCTGTCCTGTTTCTGAACATGAGGACTTTCAAATTCTAAAAATAAGCAAAATAGACAAAAAAAATGTACAACAGATGACATATTGGATGCAATTTGAAATCGAAACACTGCACTAAAAATGTGACTCAATTAGATTTTTTGAATCAGCACTTTTTTGGATTTTTTTTTTTTTCTTTTTTGTGCATTGCTGTAGTGTACTTGCATTATTTGCATTTATTTCCAAATTTATTTTGTTTACTGTTTTGTTTACTTTACGAATTGTTACAATTATTATTATTAGTATTATTTTTAACACATTTTGTGTATAAGATGCACCAGACTATAAGTTTCAGGACACCCCAAACTAGGAAAAAATACTGCAAATTATGCTCTGGGAAAATGGTATATAGGACAAAACAGGTGTTTCGTCACAGGTAGTTTTTGTAGCTAACTACATATGTGGAGGGTCAGGGTTAGCACTGGAATATTCACACTGGAATGGTATTCCAGCTGTACTGTTTTCAGCTTTCAGTGTATATGGAGATGAGGATATATGAGAGAGAGAGAGAGATGTAGGCTTTGTCCAAATTCATTGACTGCATCCTTCAAAGGCTGCGCCCTATGAAGATCAAGCCTTCTGAGACAGTGGAGGCTGAACCAACCATTCTGAAAGGAGATGGTGCCGCCCACAGGCTGTGATCACATGCTTTCCCGCTCGGCCCCCTGTTATCTGGCAACCTTGACAGCTGCAATTAACAAACTAGTGTCGTGGTTGTAACCTGTAGTTTACCAATCATTTTTTAATACTTATTTATAATTATCCATATGGAGCCCAAACTTGTCCCTTTAAAAAAAATAACCATTGTGTCTTGGGGGAGAAAAGCACAATGACTCATGGGACTGTTTGGGTCTTTTTTTTTTTTTTTTATCTTTTGTCTTGAACATAAACAGCTGAACATGTTGGTCATATTAAGGAGAAAAAGAGAAGCAGCACAAGGCTTCAAAGTATCTTTGTTTTATTTGTCTCTGGTATGTCTGGGTTCAACTGCTGGAGCTGTTTCCCCACTACCCAATCCCAGATAAGCAGTTGAAAATGAGTGAGTGAGTGAGTGAGTGAGTGAGTGAGTGAGTGAGTGAGTGAGTGAGTGAGTGAGTGAGTGAGTGAGTGGCGATGAGGCTGTCTGTGCTGTGCCCTGACATGTTATGATGTAACTAGTCTGTAAGGCTGCATTTAAGGTGGGACTCATTTTTCCACCTCTGTTCCACTTCTGTTCACCAGACGGGTGAAACTTCAGCAGGCAAAAGCTCATTAATATTACCAACAGCGATGTTAGTTACCTTAATGATGACGTCTTTGGTGGTGTTGGAACACAGGCCCAGAGATTTAGAATGGAAGGATTTAGAACAGGACTTTATTAAAGTGATGACCAGGGAGCCATTTGGACTGTTGAGAAAAATAAATCCTCCATAATGCTGGACGTTATGGGGCAATAACGCTTAAACATGTCCTTTCCTTTCTCTTCATTAATAGAACAGAGGCCCAGCTCAGTCACACACTTTCACAGGGAGCTTTTTGTTTTCAGGAGACGAGCCCGTCTAACATCACTCTCTCTCGTTCATGAGCTCAGTAAAACGCTTTAAGCGTGATGGATGGCCGTATTTTAAATTGAGTGTAATTTGCCTCTGGCTAACAGGAAGGCTTAAGTTCTCTCAGAGACCAGCCCCGCCCCTCAGACTGAACAAGCTGGAGCAGATCCATCAGCGTGCACGTCCCCTCTCCTATTTTAGGATGACACTGTCATGAGCTGCAGCAATACAACCAAGCTGTTATTATGACTTTGAAAGGGGACAAAGTGGGGGAGGGAGCTGGTGACCACCACCACACCATCGCACCACCATGCCACCACACTATTGCACTGCCATGCCACCACACAATCACACCGCCATGCCACCACACCATCACACTGCTATGCCACCACACCATCACACCACCATGCCACTGCACATCACACTGCCATGCCACCACATCATCACACCACTATGCAACCACACCATCACACTGCCATGCCACCAGCCCATCACACCACTATGCCACCACACCATCACACCACTATGCAACCACACCATCACACTGCTATGCCACCACACTGCCATGCCACCACACTATCATACTGCCATGCCACCACACCATCACACCACTATGCAACTACACAATCACACTGCCATGCACCACCATGCCACCACACCATCATACTGCCATGCCACCACCCCATCACACCACTATGCAACCACACCATCACACTACTTTGCCACCACACCACCATGCCACCACACTATCCCACTGCCGTGCCACCACACCATCACACCACCATGCCACCACACCATCAAACTGCCATGCCACCACACATCACACCACTATGCAACCACACCATCACATTACTATGCCATCACACCGTCATGCCACCACACTATCACACTGCCATGCCACCACACCATCATACTGCCACATCATGGCTAGTTTTTCAGGTCTGAGAAAATGGACACGTGCTGAGTCAACATGGAAGAGAGGAACAGAACATTTGGGCTCGCATTATTTTGGGTGTGTGTGTGAGATTGAGAAATTGTTTCTCTTTGTGTGAGAGACAGTTTGTGTGTGAGAGGGAGAGAGTGAATGAGTGAATGTGTGTGAGAAAGAGTTTGTGTGTGCGTGTATGGGAGAGAAAGTGATTATGTGTGTGTGTGTGTGTGTGTGTGTGTGTGTGTGTGTGTGTGTGTGTGTGTGTGTGTGTGTGTGTGTGTGAGAGAGTGTCTCTGTATGTGAGAGAATGTTTTGTTTGTGTGTGTGTGTGTGTGTGTGTGTGTGTGTGTGTGTGTGTGTGTGTGTGTGTGTGTGTGTGTGTGTGTGTGTGTGAGAGTGAGAGTGTTTCTGTTTGTGAGTGAGTGAGTGAGTGAGTGAGTGAGTGAGAGTGTATCTGTTTGAGTGTGTGTGAGAGTGAGAGAGAATGTGAGTGTGTGAGAGATTGTTTCTTTTTGTGTAAGAGACAGTTTCTGTGTGTGCAAGAGGGAGAGAGTGAGTGAGTGTGTGTGTGTGTGTGTGTGTGTGTGTGTGTGTGTGTGTGTGTGTGTGTGTGTGTGTGTGTGTGTGTGTGTGTGTGTGTGTGTGTGTGTGTGTGTGTGTGAGAATTTTTTTGTGTGTGAGTGAGAGAGTGTTTCTGTTTTTTGTGTGTGAGTGAGAGAGTATTTTTGTTTGTGTATGCGTGAGTGAGGGAGAGAGTGTTTGTGTTTGTGGGTGAGTGAGAGAGACAGATTATGTTTGTGTGGATGGGAGTGAGAGAGAGAGTGTTTGTGTTTGTGTGTGTGTGTGAGTGAGTGAGGGAGAGAGAGATTATGTTTGTGTGTGTGAGTGAGAGAGAGTGTTTCTGTTTGTGTGTGTGTGAGTGAGGGAGAGAGAGAGTGTATCTGTGTGTGTGTGTGTGTGTGTGTGTGTGTGTGTGTGTGTGTGTGTGTGTGTGTGTGTGTGTGTGTGTGTGTGTGTGTGTGTGTGTGTGTGTGTGTGAGGGAAGGAGGGAGTGTATCTGTTTGTGTGTGCGTCAGAGAGAGTGTGTTTCTGTTTGTGTGTGTGCGAGTGAGGGAGAGAGATTATGTTTGTGTGTGTGAGTGAGAGAGACAGAGTATTTCTGTTTGTGTGTGCGTGTGTGAGTGAGTGAGGGAAAGAGAGAGTGTATCTGTTTGTGTGTGTGTTTGTGTGTGTATGTGCATGCTTTACCTGTGTGTGTGCATGCGTCTGTGTGTGAGTGAGTGAGTGTGAGTGAGGGCGCGATAGAGTGTATATGCTTGTGTGTGTGAGAGAGAGAGAGTGTGTTTCTGTTTGTGTGTGGGTGAGAGAGTTTCTGCTTGTGTGTGTGAGTGAGTGAGTTAGAGAGAGAGTTTCTGTGTGTGTGCTTGTGTGTGTCCATGCCTTACCTGTGTGTGTGCATATGTGTGTCTGTGTGTGTGTGCGCATGTGTGTGTGTGTGCGTGAGTGTGTGTGCATGCCTTACCTGTGTGTGTGTGCATGTGCATGCTTTACCTGTGTGTGTGTGTGTGGGTGCATTATTTACCTGTGTGTGTGTGTGGGTGCATGCCTTACCTGTGTGTGTGTGCGTGTGGGTGCATTATTTACCTGTGTGTGTGTGTGGGTGCATTATTTACCTGTGTGTGTGTGTGGGTGCATTATTTACCTGTGTGTGTGTGTGGGTGCATTATTTACCTGTGTGTGCGTGTGGGTGCATTATTTACCTGTGTGTGTGTGTGGGTGCATTATTTACCTGTGTGTGTGTGTGGGTGCATGCCTTACCTGTGTGTGTGTGCGTGTGGGTGCATTATTTACCTGTGTGTGTGTGTGGGTGCATTATTTACCTGTGTGTGTGTGTGGGTGCATTATTTACCTGTGTGTGTGTGTGGGTGCATGCCTTACCTGTGTGTGTGTGCGTGTGGGTGCATTATTTACCTGTGTGTGTGTGGATGCATGCCTTACTTGTGTGTGTGTGTGTGTGCGTGTGTGCATGTCTTACCTGCGTGCGTGTGTGTGTGTGTGTGTGTGTGCTTGAGAAAACCTTGGTCTTTATTCTGGCATCCTGTTGCTTCTATAAACAAATGTGCATAAACATAATGGGCAACATGGGGATCATGTTCATGTGTCTGTTGTAGGATAAATGGATGTTGTACTTATGGTGACGGGTCACGTCACCTCAGTGTTGTTGGTGAGTGCGTGAGGTGTGGATCGTGGGATGGAGAGTCGCTGTATCTGCTGTATGACATCATCCAATAAGCATGTGTGAAAGTAATTGGAGAGCTTGTTGGCAGTTTGGACTTGCTGAGGAGCACTGAGCAGGTACGGTGACATTAATAAACAGCTGAGACCCTTCAGGCTGAACTCACAGCTCATCAAATTACCGAGCAACGAGGTGTGCAAGAACAGCCACATTTGACAGGGCAACACAAGCTTTCACATCATCTGTGTGTCTCACGGGCGGAGCACAGCACAAGCTGACGCTTCAGTCATCTGGCTCAGCTGAACAAGTTCATTACACTCGCAGCGCAGCTGTCCGTCAGCCAGGAGATGTGGCATAGATTATCCTCCACCAGCCTTTAAAGCATTTGTGTGCCGTCATTTTCACATCTCCAGCACATCTGTCACTGAGTCTCCACCGCAGCAGCTTTTGATTACCAGGCTGTCCTGTCCATCAGCACCAAAACGCTGTTTCCTCTGAGACAAAGCAGTGACAGAGTATCAGTTTGCACACAGCAGAACACGTCACAGAGGAGGAAGAGAATATTGTGTACACCAGAGTTTAAACAAGCAACAGTGCAGAAAAGCTCAGAGACCAAGTCAAACCAAACTTTACAGTTCTTTAGATTGTAAATGATGAGCTGCATCTCTGGAACATCTGATGCTCAAAGCACTTTACAGGTGCATCTGAGAATATCATGAAACAGTTCCGTATTTTCATTGGATGTTATAGAAAGTGAAAATTTTATATAGTTTAGACTCATTACTTGAAATATTTCAAGCATTTTTTATTTTAACCCCCTGTCACCTGCCTCGTTTTGGCTTGTCAGTATCTCACAAATAAGAAGTGAAATTTCCCATCGATGGTATATACAGGCTTCGAAGGGGTTAATTTTCATAATGACGGGCAGCTGCTTCTAATGGTGTTGGTCAGTGAGAGTATCATGAGGCTCAGACTGAAACATTCACGGGGTGGTTTGCCTGGTGTCTCAGTCTGCGCTCTGACTGCAGTGGTCTCTGGTTTCAACATTGGACATGGTATTGTAATGCTGGAAATATTGCCAAGGAGATTGATCGCATCCTTGTGGGAAAATGGTGGCAAATTCTACAGAGCTGTCGGGTCTACAGAAGTGTTCAGTTTGTTATTTCTGACCACATAGTTGCCTGCACAGTGCCTCAGATTAAATTCTCGCCAGTCCTCAAGATCAGACTGTTTCTCTGGAATTTGCATGCAGTTTGGCTGAATGACTTGCAGGCATGGACACAAATGGTGACCCAAATGAAGTGTGATAGTTTGCAACCAGACCCTGAAAGTTGCTGAAGATTGATTGGGGCCACTAGTGTCCATAGGAGGAAGTGTTTCATATCTAAGGACAATCTAAATACCATCTAGAGGAGTCGTAGTGCATCACTTGATGGAAATTTTAGTCTGTACAGGGAGCGTAGAAAGCTGGCAGTGATAGCCACAGTGGGGGGCACTGGGCGCCCCCCCACCACTACTGCAAATTTCCGCCCAGCTCTCGGGTTCAAAATGGCTGTGCAGCCCAGCACAGAATTTCTGAAATATGAACTGAAATATTGCTGAAAATGTGCACATTTGATTGTATCTCAAGCTTATAGAGTCATAGTTTGCAATTTTAAACCAATAATTAAAGTAATAAGAAATATATTTCTAATTTTCTTTGTATCAAATCACAAATAGCAGAGATCAGAGAGTCAGCGCGTTCTGTGGCCACAGTTGGTGCACTGTGAAGGGCTGCAGCTGGGAACAGTGTCTCTGCTCCGCTCTGAACTGAAGAAAAAAAAAATTAACCCCACCATGAAAATCCTCCTTTAATCCAGAGGTGTTTCTGTATCCATTCCTGAAGATACTTAAATGATATATTTTACTGTTGAAAGGCTTCAAGTCTCCAAAAACCCTAGAGTTGGAAAAATGGCAGATGTGTGAGTGATCAGAGAGAGAGAGAGAGAGAGAGAGAGAGAGAGCACTGAGGAGGAGGGGTGGAGAGGAGGGGGGACACAGCATCAGTGAAAGAAGAAAGTGAAAAACTGCCTCAGAATGTTTTTCATTTAAAACAGCAGGTTTGACAAATCAGCCCAGGTTCAGCGCTTGTTCAAACAAGGCAATTAGGGGTTATATTGTTTAAAAAAAAAAGTAATGCAATCCCACTGAAATTGTTGAAAAAAAAAAAAGAGAAAAAACAAAACTGTCAGGATGACAGAAAAACTGCCTGCTTCACTGGATTAAAAGCTCGTGTGTGTTTTGAAGAAGAGAGTAAATGCTATGTCCATTGAATATTAATGTGTTTTTAACATTTTCACTGTTATTTAATTATTAACTTAAACTTTGACAGAAACATGCAAAAAAGAACTTTGATTTTACAAATATTACAACATAAATATAATTTTTTTGTTTGTTATTCTTGCATTCAATGTGTCTAAAACCACCCAAAATTAGTTAAAACAAGGCTTTCCAAGAATGTTATAGTGGTATAAAACCCTATAGCTTCAGGGAGCCACAGATCCAGGGGTCTGCGGCTCCCCGAAGCTATGAGCTGCGATCACATAATTTACCTGGCACTAAAATGGTCCTAGCTAGAACCCTGGTGATTGCTCTGAGAATGGACAAGGAGGCATTTTTTAGAAGAACCTCTGAGCAGGTATCAGACCATTTGTGACTCGGGGCCCCTTGGCCTGTTTACAAAGGAATCAAACCACTGTAGAGGCTCATGTCAGGAACACCGTTGTAGAAGTCATGGGTCACCAGAGTGGAGCTTTGGAGCCAGGCTCCTGGTGACCGGGCAGCGTGCTGTTGAGCAAGACCTCTACATATCTCAGTGCCATGGATGGTGAGCATGAGAGAATGAGTCCACGCACTGAGTGAGCTTAGAAGTGAACAGACCAAATTTTCCAGATGTACAGCATTTATACAAGGAACTGCTTTGTTTTGTGAACAAAGGAAGGACAGTGAGATTTAGGCTTTGATGTGTGCTGTTGATCATTTGTATGTGACTGAGAACAGGTGGTCGCTGCCACCCATGGTTTGTGGGGGACATGAAAGAGACCTTTAATGTCTGGGTCGAATATGCATTGCACCTCCGTGTGTTAACACCCGTTGTCGGACATGGGACATAAAAAAGGTGTTAACAGAAGCTCTGAAGGGAGACATTAATTTGCATAGGATATGTTGCAGCCATAAACAAACAGTGAAATCACATCTGACTTTGTGCTTGGTGACTGAAAGCTGTTAATGGTGAATTTGTCTCTCAAAGGTGTAGCTTGATCGCTACACCACTTTGTTTCTCCAAACCTATACCTCATCCCACTGAAATTATGTCGAAAGATGATTCAGTTCTGACAGATGCCTCCGCTGTACTGTCATATTGGCTACTTTGAGCAGTGGTATAAGGCTGATCATGCTGCAGGGAAGTTAGACATTTCTGGCACCAGGGTCTTTGTGGATTCTCTAGTCAATTGTGAACCACCATTTCTTGGTGAGACTGCAAAGACCATAGGGGAGGTGATGGTCTAGTGGATAAGCATTAGGTTTGAGACCAGAGAATCCTCGGTTCAAATCCCATCCTGACTGGAAAATCACTAAGGGCCCTTGGGCAAGGTCCTTATGTAATAAGTAATGTAAAACATATTTTACATACACACATTGCTGCTGTATAATTGACCCTGTTACACTTAACCCTTAATCCCCTATTGCTCCCGGTGTGTAGTGAGTACCTTGTAGGGCAGCACCCTCACATTAGGGTGAATGTGAGGCATTAATGTATAAAGCACTTTGAGCATCTGATGCAGATGGAAAAGTGCTATATAAATGCAGTCCATTTACCATTTAACAGCTGAGGAAAGCTTCAGGCCTCTGTGGCACTTGAGCTGAGCTCCTGATTGGTGACTGAAGGAGACTAAGACGAGGAGTTGTATTGTGAGGGAATATTAGCTTCCACATTATGGCCATGTGGTGCATTTCTGTGTGTATGATCCAGTGCACAGGTGTCTGAGCATTGAGGACCCCAGTAGCTGGAGAAGGCAAAGCGGGTGCCTATGTTTCACCTGGCTGTGGCACACAGATCATTAATTTTAGAAGTAGGAGGGGACAGGTTGTTTGCCTGGGTGGCTGACATCCAGAAGGTCAGTGCTGAAAGTGTGGACTGTTCATAGAGTGCCAGATTAAAACATATATAAGGTGAGTTCACTGGAAGGCAAATGTTTGGCAAGAAAATATGGCCACAGCCTTTAGAAAATGGTCAAACCAATTAAAGAACTTGGTGGACCTTCACAATGACTGAGGCTGTAGTCAGTACATCACGAGCCACCACACACAGATATGTCCTGGAAATGGGCTGTAGGTGTCACATTCTTCATTTTCAGCCACTCCTGAATCAGAGACAATGTCTTTCTTGTGCTGGGGAACAAAAGAACTGGACCATTACTCAGTAGTCCAAAGCACACTTTTTAGATGAAAGTAAAGCCTGGTTCACACAACAAGATTTTAAAATTATCTTTAAGTTTCCAAAACCTGAGAGACCACAGACGTGAAGATAAAAAATCATAGCTCCAACAGGTTTGGTCGTACAGTGTGTGGTGTTCAGCCACATGGTAACGACAACAACACCACACACGAACAGATTTCACACACCAACATTCTCAGGTCAGACAAGAAATCTCGCAAAATCTCTCGAGATTAAACGTGGCTTCAGAGTAAACAAACGGAGATACTTTGTAGACTATTTACAACAGAGGGAAAAAACAATACAAAAAGAAAAAGAAAAGGCGTTCTTTAAAGGAGTGGATACAGCGCGACCACTGGACTTTCTGGTCAGAACAGCTGTTTTGATTTTATTTTCGCTCCGTATGTCCGTCACCTCGCTTTCTGATTGGCTGCAAGTCACATTCAGCAAGCTGTGTGCTCGTTTGTGGTCGGAGGACACAACACACGCTGCGATATCGGGACAATTAAATCCAACATGTTGAATATCCTTGAATGTCCTTCCGAGCAGATCAGAGCACTCTTAACACACCACACATGGCAGGAATATCTGATAAGATTATCTTTAGCGTCATCACGATTGTCTGGGCGTCCTTAAGATTGTCTTAAGGGGAAGATCGGGTCCGATATCGGCCTAATTATCCTGCCGTGTGAACCCGGCCTAAGTTTTGCATTTTATGTGGAAATGAAGGTCCCAGAATTTGAAGGAAGTGTGGAGAAGCACATAATCCAATTTTGCTGAAGTGCAGTATGAAGTTCTCACAGTCTGTGATGTTTTGGGGTGCCAGGTCCTCTGCTGGTATTGAGCTAGTCCAAAGTCATCACAGCTGTCTACCAGGAGACTTTAGAGCATTCCCTTTTTCCATCTGCTGACAAGCTTTGTGGAAATGCTGATTTCCTTTTCCAGCAGGACTTGGCAACTGCCCACAGTGCCATAACAGATCTGCTGAGTAGGGTATTACTGTATTGATTGGCCCCATAGACAATAGCTCATAGACTCTCTGTGTGGGGCCGGACAGAAGATGAGAGATACAAGACCCAGCAATCCAGACGAGGTGAATGCTGCTACCAACACAACCTGGACTCCCAGAACACCTCTGCAGTGCCACAGGCTGAATGCCTTCAAACCAAACTGATGCAAAAACCTGTGAAAAAAGGAGCCACAAACAAGTACTGAGTCAATAAATGAATACGCTTTTCATAAGTTTCATATTTATGTGTTATAAATCCTCATTTTGGATAGATCTCATGAAATATTCTAATATTTTGAGAAACATAGTTTCTATTTTTATTTATGTTTTGGAAGCTGGAGGCCATAATTAATTAAATAACTAAAATAAAAAAATGCTTGAAACATTTTAGTTTATGCATTCAGTCAAGAATATATCAAATTTTACTCTCCAGGAACCATCACCTTATTGTGGTGGAGAGGTTTGTTTGCAGCTATGAACCTGAGAGTTGTAATGTCTGAAGCCTTTGTGCTCCTCCCATGGCACATTGGTCTCAGGCGAAGGGTCAGACTAAGAATTGTTCACAAGACGCCATGACAGAACGAGTAGGACCCTAACCCCAGAAGAGGCCTGGGGCCCCTCTCTGGAGTCAGGCTTGGATGGAGGGCCCATCAGTGAGCACCTGGTGGCTGGGCTTGCCATGGAGTCCGATTGGGCACAGTCCAAAAAGGCAATGTAGACCTCACTGTGGGGGAAGGAACTTGTGTAGCAGGTGGAGCATTACCCATTAGATCTGGTGGGCCTTGCCTCAATGCACAGCCTCAGCTCTGAAACCAATCTCCTTGATAGCAGTTGGACCTTGTTCTTCTCTAGAGTTTCCCAGGGTGTGAGACACTGGGCAGGTGTGGGGATATTCATGAGTCCCTGGCTGAGTGTCACTATGTTGGAGTTTACCCCGGTAGATGAGAGGGTCACCGCCCTGCACCTTCAGATGGCCAGAGGAGGAAAACTCTGAATGTTGTTTGTTCATATGTACCAAACAGCAGTTTGGACTATTCTGCCTTCTGAGTCCCTGAATGGATTCCTTTATGGCTCCAGTGGCGGACTCCATTGTTCTGCTGGGGGACTTCAATGCACACATGGGCAATTACAGAGACACCTGGAGAGGTGTGAATGGGAGGAATACCCCCCGATCTAAACCCGCTATCATTTGTTGTTGGACTTCTGTGCTAGTCATGGACTGTCCATAATGAACTGAACACCATGTTCAAACATAAAGATGCTCATAAGTGTACATGGTATCAGAGCACCCTCAATGATGGATTTTGTGATTGTATCTGTTCTATACACTCAGGTGAAAACAGGGCAAAGCTGTCAATAAATCACCATCTGGTGGTGAGTTGTATAAGAGAGTGGGGGAGGACTGTGGACAGACTTGGTAAGTCCAAACGGATAGTGCGGGTGAACTAGGAACATCTGGAGGAGCCCACTGTCTGACAGATCTTCAACTCACACCTCCGGCAGAGCTTTTCTAGTAGCATCCCTGTGTTAAGTTGTTGCCATTGAACCAGAATTGGCAATGTTCAAAGGTTCCATTGCTAAAGCTGCAGTGGGGAGCTGTGGCCTGAAGGTCTTAGGTGCCTCAAGGGGTGGCAACCCATCAAACACCGTGGTGGACACTGGTGGTCAGGGAAGCCATCCGACTGAAGAACAAGTCCTTCTGGGATATGTTATCTCGGGGAACTCCAGAGAAAGTTTCAAGGTATCGACAGGCCCGATGGCAGGCAGCCTCTGTTGTGTGGGAGACAAAACAGGGGGTCTGGGAGGAGTTCGGAGTAACCATGGAGAAAGACTTTCAGTCGGCACCAAGGAGCTTCTGGTTGACCGGGTTGCACCTCAGGAGGGGGAAACGGGGAGCCATCCAAGCTGTCTACAGTAAGGATGGGATACTTTTGACCTCAACTGATGATGTAATCCAGCGCTGGAAGGAACACTTTGAGGAACTCCTGAATGAGACCGGAGCACCCTCTACAGTAGGGGCACAGCTGGACGCTGATGGTTGATTATCATCAATTTCCCCGGTGTAAGTCACTGGGGTTGATGAGATCTATCCAGAAATGCTGAAGGCTCTGGGTGTGGAGGGACTGTCTTGGATGAGAAGTCTCTTCAACATTGCGTTAAGGTCTGGTACAGTGCCTAAGGAGTGGCAAATTGGGGTGGTGGTCCCCATATTTAAAAAGGGGGACCAGAGAGCATGTGCTAATTACAGGAGCATCACATTACTCAGTTTCCCTAGTAAACTCTACTCCAGGGTGCTGGAAAGAAGGGTTTGGCCAATAGTCGAACCTCTGATTGAAGAAGAACAATGGGGGTTCCGTTCGGGTCATGGCACAACCAAACCACTCTTCACTCTCACAAGGATCCTGGAGGGAGCCTGGGAGAATGCCCATCTATAACTACAAAAACACAATAAATCAATAACGCCAACACTTATCTCATCTTCAACTGCTTATCTGAAATAGGGTCATGGGGGCAACAGCTCTAGCAGGGGACCCCAGACTTCCCTTTCCCATGCTACATTGACCACCTCTGAATGGGGGATCCCGGGTTTTTCCCAGGCCAGTCTGGAGATATAATCTCTACACCTAGTCCTGGGTCTTCCCCGGGCCCAGGAGGCATCCTTACTAGATGCCCGAACCACGTGAGCTGGTTCCTTTTAACACAAAGGGGCAGTGGCTCTACTCTGACCTATCCCCGGATAACCAAACTTCTCACTCTGTCTCTAAGGGAGACACCAGCCACCCTCCTAAGGAAGGCCATTTCAGCCGCTTGTACCCGCGATCTAGTTCTTTCAGTAATGACCCAACCCTCATGACCATAGATGAGAATAAGCACGAAGATTGACTAGTAGATCGAGAGCTTTGCCTTTTGGCTCAGCTCCCTTTTCATCACAACAGTAAGGTAGAGCGAATGCAACACCGCCCTGCTGTGCTGATTCTCTGGCCAATCTCACGCTCCATTGTCTGCTTGCTCGTGAGCAAGACCCCAATGTACTTGAACTTCTTTACTTGGGGCAAGACTGTATTCCCTACCCAGAGTAGGCAATCCTTCAGTTTCCTGCTGAGAACCATGGCCTCATATTTAGATGTGCTGATCCTCATCCCAGCCACTTCACACTCAGTGGCGAACCAATCCACTGAGTGTTGGAAGTGACTGGCCAATGAAGCCAGCAGGACCACATCATGTGCAAAAAGCAGTGATGAGACCCTGAGCCTACCAAAGTGGAAACCCTCCTCCCCTGATGACACCTCGATATCCTGGCCATGAATATCACAAACAGGATTGGTGACAAGGCACAGCCCTAGTGGAGACCAACCCCCACGGAAATGATGAGTCAGACCCCCTCGTTCCATACTCCCACAGCACCTCCCACAGTATATCTTGGGGTACCCGATCATAGGCCTTCTCTAAGTCCACAAAACACATGTAGACTGGATGGGCAAACTCCCAGGCATCCTCCAGGATCCTTGTGAGAGTGAAGAGCTGGTCGGTTGTTCCATGACCAGGACAGAACACACATTGTTCCTCTTCAATCAGAGGTCCAACTTTCGGCTGAACCCTCCTTTCCAGCACCCTGGAGTATACTTTACCAGGGAGGCTGAGTAGTGTGATGCCCCTGTAGTTGGCACACACTCTCTGGTCCCCCTTTTTAAATATGGGGACCACCACCCCAGTTTGCCACTCCTTAGGCACTGTCCCAGACCTCAGCGCAATGTTGAAGAGACATCTCATCCAAGACAATCTCTCCACACCCAGAGCTTTCAGCATTTCTGGATGGATCTCATCAACCTCCAGGGCCTTGCCACTGTGGAGTTGTTTGACTACCTCAATGACTTCCACCAGGGAAACTGATGCTTCCAGCTCTGCACCTGCTATGGAGGGCACTCCAGTCTGATGCAGGAGTTCCTCAAAGTATTCCTTCCAGCACTGGATTACATCCTCAGTTGAGATCAGCAGAGTCCCATCCTTACTGTAGACAGCTTGAATGGTTCCCCCTTTTCCCCTCCTGAGGTGCCTCACGGTCCGCCAGAAGCACCTTGGTGCCAACAAAAGTCCTTCTCCATGGTTGCTCTGAACTCCGCCCATACCCGCTGCTTTGCCTCCCCCACAGCAGAGGCTGCTGCCCTCGATACCTTGCAACTGCTGCCAGAGTACTCCAAGTTAACATATCCCAGAAGGACTCTTTCTTCAGTCGGACAGCTTCCCTCACCACCGGTGTCCACCACGGTGTTCAAGGGTTGCCGCCCCTTGAGGCGGCAACCCTTGCCTATCTTGGCTTTCAGTGCTTACCAGTCGAGTGAGTATAAGAGAACTTGTGGAGAGCTGGACATATCCAAACTTGTCCTCTAACACTCCGAAACGGAGGTGTTCCTTTGTCTCGCTTCATCAGCGAATCGGTCGTGACGCGCGAAGCCTCCGCGTGGCTTTCCATGACAAAATCTCTTGTTAAACGTGAAATCTGCCGGAAAATGGCTGATGTCCAGCTCTTGTGATAACCAGAGAAAGAGCACACGACGGTCTTGTATCCACAGAGCCATCAGCTTAGAAATGATCGAGTGGTTTGTGCCCCGACGTCGCAGCTCGGAGCACGGCGCACCGACCATCCTTAAAGGGGTCCTTTTAGCTGTAGTTAAAGTCCTTATTTTCTGTGAAGCCCGTAAAATTTTCACCAAAAGTCAGATAACTTTTTCGAATGGTTTCCAGGTGCCAGTCTCTAACAACTTCTGAAAAAATTCTGATGGAAAAAAAGTCCTTTTCATTCCGCCATTTCCAGACAATGAAAATCCGACGAGGGGGCGGGACCACTCCTTCCACAAGGCGTGCTCACAGGTGAATGACGTCACCGACAGTCGTGGACAAACTCACGCATGCGCACGAGGGTTCAAGCAACATATGAATGAAATCCATATAGTTTTAAAAAAAAATAAAAAGGACCGTTACTTTATGGACACACCACATAAACTAACATGAACCACAATAACGTTAAAACCCCCAAACTCCCATGGTGCATTGCAGCACAATGTCCATTGTTCATAGCAAATATCACTAATTTCTTCCACAAATATTCATCCAATCAACTTTTTGTTATTGCAGCTTTCATCCTTGACCTAAAATACACAAGCATACCAAACGGCAAATGTCAGCTCTCCGCAGGTTCTCTGTGACTGAAGCCATACACACTCACACATGGATGCACACCTGTATACGTGCACACAGAGGTCAATTGGCAATTGTAATATAGAATAGTTTGCACCATGTGTCATGCTCACTTATCACCTTATGGGGGAACATATGTGACATGCCGCAGAATCCGTCAACATTGTTTGACCTTTACTTTGGAGACCAAACGTTCAACACAGTCAAAACTGTTCCTGCTCTGGACTGCTGCACCATGGTCCTCCACAGTCCGGTGGGTTCCCATCGATAAGACAGTCTGATCATTATTAAAATCATGGGACTCACAATTTTTGGTCAATTCAGATACATCTTTTGAAAAGCTGAGGACAAAACCTAGACTCAATTAAAAAAAAAAATCTTCAAGTATCTTCATCTTAGAAGAATCTCTATTCAAGAAAAATGAAAAGACAGTTTGAGTAAAGGAGACGTTTCAGACATTTACAGTTTGCTGTCATTGAGTTCATCTGAGAGCTCGTGTTACAAGTTAATAACGTGGAAGGAGGACTTAAGAGAATGGAATTTCACAGGATGATGAGAAAGAAATTTGTGCTGATACTTATTTTAAATTTAGAATTACAAGCCTTAAACAAATACATTATATGCCCACCAGGGGCGTAGGTTTGCATATGGACCATAGGGACAAGTCACAACCAATATTTTGGGATGGCAAAATAGTCCCTACCAATATTTAGCATTTTTTTTTATATATCAAAATCATTCACTATTTTTTTGCGAACTCGATACTATAATTTTAGTCGTCACGTTTTGTGTTTTCGATGTGCCAGAGTGACAGGGTTACCCATGTTGCAATTTCATTGGCTCACGTTCTTCTCACATGGATGTAAACAAAGCGCATCTCGTGGCAGGCAGTGCTTCATTTGTAAAGTGGGAGGTCCCGGAGCACAGAGGATGGGTGGCTCCGGTGCAGTGTTGCCAGATGTACGATAATTATCGTATTTGTACGATAGTTTTGCCCTCTGTACGATCAATAAATGTACGATCAATAATGGGAAAAAATCCAATATGTACGATAATTTCAGTTGGTTGCCCAAACACACATCTCTCTCTGACACCCAAGAATCATTTTGCAGGCGTTGCACTCAGGCGGCATCAAAGACACACCACACACAGGGCTGCTGCTGGCTTTGGGCTGCCGGGACAGTCATTTGAAAGCCCGCCCCCTCCCCATACAAGTTCCCATCCAATCTTTACCGTGACAGGAAGATTCCCCAGCCAACATCTTTATTTTTTTTTCGAAACTTTATTTCAACAAATGCAATAACAAACGAACAAAACACAAGAGCAAAGAGATATACAAGAAAAATAAAAAAAAAGGTTCAAGTTCCTTATGGAGGTGTCAACATTTTTTCTGTGTTCAACAAAATCTGCACAAGTGGCATCGGATGACAACAGCGACCTCAAGGTTGAATTCGACTCTTTCTAGTCTGGTAATTGACACGTTTGTGTCCCTTCACAGAAAAAAAAAAATCTTTCTAGTCTGGTAGTGCATTTGCTTGTGCATTTGTGTTCTTTCTGTGCCATAGTTTCCCCATTACTATAATTACTGTTTAAAAATGTGACAAAATTCTTTGTAAATTAAAAAAAAAAAAAAACGCAAAAATAGCTACGTTGTATGCGTTTTGTTTGTGTACGATAATTTCTCCCAAAATACGATAATTTTGCGGTTTTGGTACGATAGTTTCATATTTCATATCTGGCAACACTGCTCCGGTGCA
Source organism: Thalassophryne amazonica (assembly GCF_902500255.1). Classification (NCBI taxonomy): domain Eukaryota; kingdom Metazoa; phylum Chordata; class Actinopteri; order Batrachoidiformes; family Batrachoididae; genus Thalassophryne; species Thalassophryne amazonica. Next base: position 112,021,085 of record NC_047113.1, on the reverse strand, counting down.
GAAAAACAAGAAGGGCGGGGCTTGCGAACAATGCTGTGCGCCACACTTAAAATAAACTGCACACCCACACAAACACATCTTCACAAATGACACTAACATCCTGCCTTTTCCTCAAAAATTACTACATTTATGTTTGCTGTCTGTCTCTGTACTTTTCTGTCAGTTTTGCGCTCTTTTTCATACTTTTCCCTCGTTTCAAAAGTCACCGAACTTTACCGTAATATATGCAACATATAGCATACTGTTGGAAAGCACGGGTTTTTGGCTTGCTGTCAGTGTTGAAATTTTTCAGAGTGAGGGCTTACATGAGAACTTACGGTAATGAGAATCAGCGGCGCACTAGTGTGAAACTTCCGTGTTTTTCCTCTGCGTTATGACATCACAGGCTTACGTTTACCGTAATACACCATATATGTTATTGGAAATCCCTTTTTTTTTTTTTTTTTTTTTTTGGGCAAATTAGGTTGCCAGATACCTACAACTGCATTATTGATGAAGAGAATAGATTATACATCTTGGTTGCAAAAACTGTTTTTTGTTTTTTTTAGCTCCACAAGTATATTTTTTGTTGTTGTCTTGTTCTCTCAGGTGTAGGCCTATTGAATAGATTCGTGATTTTGGGTGCAATTTTGTTATTTAAGCTATTTGTTTGTTTGCCTACACACTTAATATTGTAAATAAAGTGTTAAATTATTCAGCATTATGTCGTCATATGTTATGTATTATGCTGTACTTGTGCGTCTAATGGTATGAGTGGGTTAGGGGGTGGTGGTGGTGGGCAGGGGGGCCGGGGGGGTGGGGGTGGTATTGTCCCTACCAAAGCTGAGACCAAACCTACGCCCTTGATGCCCACATAAAATCATATCAGAAACATGCACATGACTGCGATAATTTGTATTCTTGATGCATACTCAAAATATGTGGAAAACTGTTTCACTGGATTGGGCAATGCAGAAAGATTCAAATATTCTGAGGTCTGTTAGAAAAGTATCCGACCTTTTTATTTTTTTCAAAAACCTGAAATTGTGGACGAGCTGGGCATGCTTCAACACGGAGGCGCTTTTGCTGCGCCATCAGCTTCGTGCCAATGAATTTTGCTGCAACTCTTTTCATGGCAAAATCTTCTGTCACAGTGGAATGTGCCGAAAAACTGCTGATGTCCACCTCTTCCACAATTTCTCGGATAGTCACAGATGGTCCCACATCATCACAGCATTTACTTTGGAATGATCCGGTCATTTCAGCATGTTCATGGCCGCCCGGAGTGCGGCTCACTCTCCACCATTGTGCGGACATCTTTAAACTGGTTGTACCGCTCCTTAATCTGTGTGATGCCCATAGCATCGTCACTAAAAGCCATCTGAATAATCCAAATGGTTTCCACCTGGCTGTTGCCCAGTTTCTGGCAAAATTTGAAAGAAAAAACGACGAGAGACTCCACCCATCCTCACACAAAGGCTCCTTACAAGCAAATGACGCAACCGACAGGCGTGAAAAAAATCACGCATGCACATGAAGGTTCAAGGTTGGCACATGTAAGCACACGTGATTCAAATCCATCAGGTTTTTGAAAAAAATTAAAAGGTTGGATACTTTTCTAACAGACCTTGTATAACTAAAAAGATCATTTCAAAACAAAAACAAAATGGATAGGAGGATCACAGACAGTAAAGAGCAAGTAACCCTAGTTGAGAAAAGCAGAGACGTATTGTAGGAGTCTGGTACAATACCTAACAGCTAATGTTAGCTTATCTAACTGGCTGTAACACTGTTTATCGTAGCTAACAATATAGTCAGTTCTTTTCTGTTTAAAACCTACGTTAATACACACGTTTGTCTACATTTGTTGTTTTATGTATTTGTTAATACTGTTATAGCTATGCTATTATACTTTATATGCTAGTTACCAGTTTTGTTTATCTTGTTAGCTAGCTAGGTGCAGTTGGCTTATAAATGGCTAATTTAACGGTAGCTCTTCTAACTATAGTTAGCTTATTTTCGTATTTTCGATTTACAATTTTATTTTACATGGTGTAGATCTTTAATGATTCTTCAGGTTATGGATTCTTTAATAGATATCACATATAGTACCTAGTTTGAAGTTTCCATTTGATAGCATATAGATTATGTACTTTATCTTCCTATAGTAAGCTATCAGGGTTTACTTTAGATAGATACCAAAACATCATAGCTTCTGTTTCTATAATAAAATAACCATATTTATAGATTAGCCTACTAGCTATAATTTAATTTTACTACTAGTCTACAGACTAAGTATATGTATACTACTTGTATAATCTTCTCCTATATTAATATTTAGGTTTTAGAAACTAACTCCTATAATATTATATAGTAACCATATTTTTTGTATATGTTGTTTATTACCCTTATTATTTAAATATCACTTATATACATGATGTCTATTTTCTTATGATATGTCTTATGATATATTATTATGATATGTCCATTTTCTTGAGCCGCTTAGGTGGGTAGGGAGAGTTCCCATGGGATAAAAAAGCTTTTCAACCTAACATCCCCAGTTCTCAAGACCAGGCACCTAAGTGGCTCTACTCTACTCTATTCTATTCTTCAATTCTACTGTTCCTTTTTTAGATATTAAGATATACCTTAGTATACACTAATATAGTTCTACCTTAGAAATGGAATATATTATAGAAGACATCCTTACTGAATTTTCATGGACACAAAGTAATGTGCAGGATCTGAGCCACTGAGACCCACTGTTGGTATGTGACACATCCAGGTCTGGACTTCCAAAAACAGTATTGGTGTGGGTAATACTACGTCCTGTGATCATAGATTACATCAGTGTCTCATCGCCATCAGTGGGAGCAAAATCCAACCAAATTCCCCATGAAGTGTCTGACAAAGCAAATGGTTTTAGGTGGGCTGAAGTTTAGTGGACATGTTTCACTGCAGGACTACTGAGTAAAATCCTCCAACCTCATAACAACCCGGGTGTCTGAAATAAGAACAAACATATTGACGGGCTGCAGACGGGGACGAACCTTCATCACATCAGAGCTGCTCTGTCAATAAAGGTGAGCTCACAGCCAGTGAGAGTGTTTACTTGGACGAGTGACAAATAACAGGCCTGTGAAAATGCTTCTCTCTTCTCCCCCGAGACTGTGGACGTCTGAAGTCAGAATGCCATCTGGACTTTCTTCAGAATTATATCTTTGCATGCAGAAAATTTCAATATTGACAGTGCTGCAGGTTCACTGCATACACACACACACACGCACACTTTGTCAACTACAAGACCTACTATGTATCATATAATCAATTAAATAAGAAATGAAATGTGAATTTAAAAACCCTGCAGTGATTCTTACATTTACTTTGACTTCTGTTTCACTGTAGACAGTATGAACCCAAAATATTTCATGATTTTTCTGCACAACGTTAATTCATTCCTTCATATTCAACCTTAACTTCATTTAAAGCCTGCAACAAATTCCAAAAAAAGTTGGGACCCAAAGTATTTTCCACTTTGTAAAGTGTCCATTCATTTACACAACACTTATAGCAAAACACTTTGGTGTTGAGGACACCAAATGAAGAAATGTTTCAGGTGATATTTTGTCCCATTGTTACTGCAAACACATCTTGAGTTAAAGTTCTGCAACAATATAAGGTCATGATTGTTCTTTATTTCTATTTCTAAATTCTCCTACACATTCTCTGTTAGGGACAGGTCTGGAATAGCAGGCAAGCCAATTCAGTCCTGCCTTTGTAATGCGTGCAGAATGCATTGTCTTGTTGAAAAATGCATGGACACCCTGGAAAAGATGCTATTTTAAAGGCATTGTGTGTACTACGAATATCTCAATGTACTTTTCTGCATTATTTTTATGTCCACAGTACATGGCATCCATTTCCTCCACAAAAGACTAATTAGCCTGACCACAATACATTTCTACAACCCCTGGAAAAAATTATGGAATCACTGGCCTCGGATGATGTTCATTCAGTTGTTTAATTTTGTAGAAAAAAAGCAGATCACAGACATGACACAAAACTAAAGTCATTTCAAATGGCAACTTTCTGGCTTTAAGAAACACTATAAGAAATCAGGGAAAAAAGATTGTGGCAGTCAGTAACGGTTACTTTTTTAGACCAAGCAGAGGAAAAAAATATGGAATCACTCAATTCTGAGGAAAAAATTATGGAATCACCCTGTAAATTTTCATCCCCAAAACTAACACCTGCATCATATCAGATCTGCTTGTTAGTCTGCATCTAAAAAGGAGTGAACACACATTGGAGAGCTGTTGCACCAAGTGGACTGACATGAATCATGGCTCCAACACGAGAGATGTCAATTGAAACAAAGGAGAGGATTATCAAACTCTTAAAAGAGGGTAAATCATCATGCAATGTTGCAAAAGATGTTGGTTGTTCACAGTCAGCTGTGTCTAAACTCTGGACCAAATACAAACAACATGGGAAGGTTGTTAAAGGCAAACATACTGGTAGACCAAGGAAGACATCAAAGCGTCAAGACAGAAAACTTAAAGCAATATGTCTCAAAAATCGAAAAATGTACAACAAAACAAATGAGGAACGAATGGGAGGAAACTGGAGTCAACGTCTGTGACCGAACTGTAAGAAACCGCCTAAAGGAAATGGGATTTACATACAGAAAAGCTAAACGAAAGGCATCATTAACACCTAAACAGAAAAAAACAAGGTTACAATGGGCTAAGGAAAAGCAATCGTGGACTGTGGATGACTGGATGAAAGTCATATTCAGTGATGAATCTCGAATCTGCATTGGGCAAGGTGATGATGCTGGAACTTTTGTTTGGTGCCTTTCCAATGAGATTTATAAAGATGACTGCCTGAAGAGAACATGTAAATTTCCACAGTCATTGATGATATGGGGCTGCATGTCAGGTAAAGGCACTGGGGAGATGGCTGTCATTACATCATCAATAAATGCACAAGTTTATGTTGATATTTTGGACAATTGAAAGGATGTTTGGGGATGATGAAATCATTTTTCAAGATGATAATGCATCTTGCCATAGAGCAAAAACTGCAAAAACATTCCTTGCAAAAAGACACATAGGGTCAATGTCATGGCATAGGGTCAATGTCAATGAGCAGATCTGATTTGATGCAGGTGTTAATTTGGGGGATGAAAATTTACAGGGTGATTCCATAATTTTTTCCTCAGAATTGAGTGATTCCATATTTTTTTCCTCTGCTTGGTCTAAAAAAGTAACCGCTACTGACTACCACAATCTTTTTTTCTTGATTTCTTATAGTGTTTCTTAAAGCCAGAAAGTTGCCATTTGAAATGACTTTAGTTTTGTGTCATGTCTGTGATCTGCTTTTTTTCTACAAAATTAAACAACTGAATGAACATCCTCTGGGGCCGGTGATTCCGTAATTGTTGCCAGGGGTTGTACTCTGTGATGGTCCAAATCATGTGCCTCTGAATCAAGAGAAGTTGACGTTACTCCTTTACAAGGTTAACATAAGAAGAACAAGAAGATGTGTCTGTATTGTCATTGTACATACATGAATACATATAAGAAAATGTGCCCTCTGCCTTTAGACTTACAATTAGAACTAAAAACTAAAAACAACTACAAACAGTCAGACACATACATATGCAATCTCTCCCTTCCCAACACTGCCATAGATACATTATATTTGCATAAATCTACACTCCCTCCCTCCCTCCTCCCTCTCAAGCACCCACACATGCATCAACACCTCACCTACACACACTCATGGCAATAATAAAAACAGATATTAAGTTGTTTATGACCCACACAGAGTGCTGAAGCAAATATAAATGTAAAGTGAAGTGTGACAGATGAAAGCACAAAATTAGAGAAGACATATACAAGGTCTGTTAGAAAAGTAGCAGACCTTTTTATTTTTTGCAAAAAGTATATGGATTTGAATCATGTGCGCTTGCATCAGCCAAGCTTGAACCTTCATGCGCATGCGTGAGTTTTTTCACGCCTGTTGGTTGCGTTATTTGCCTGTGGGCAGGCTTTGAGTGAGCACTGGTCCTCCCCCCTCGTCGGATTTTCATTGTCAGGAAAATGTCTGAGCAATTGGAGCAGCGCTGCATCAGATTTTTTCAGAAACTGTGAGAGACAACCAGGTGGAAACCATGCGGAAAATTCAGATGACTTTCGGTGAAGATTCTATGGGCATCACAAGGATTAAGGACCATTACAACTGGATTAAAGATGGCCCACAGCGGCTGAGAGCGTGCCGCGCTCCGAGCAGCCATCGACAGGCTGAAATGACCAGATCATTTCCAAAGTGAAGGCTGTGTTGATCCGGGACGTCGTGTGACCCAGAGAAATTGTGGAAGAGGTGGGCATAGCCATTTTTAGGCACATTCCACTGTAATGAAAGACGTGCGCCGGAATTCGCGCATCGGGACGAAGCCGCAATGGCGGAGAACAAAAACAAGTCTGTGTTGGAAGTCTCACGGGACATGTCTTCCACCATTCAGAAGATTCAAACGGCTTTCGGTGGCTTTTTAGTTGAGTGAGTATCCGAGAAATTGTGGAGAGCTGGGCATGTCAACATGTCCCGTAGGAGGGCTAACAGACTACTACATCCAAAAACCACCATCTCTGTTTTCTTTTCATTAAAACTTAGGAAATTCAAGGCAAGACAGGATTTAACCCTCTGGGGTGCGAGGGCATTTTTTGGACAGTTCACTCGCCTGGCATAACAGTTTTATTATTGTTGTTAACAGCTCTCCCTGCATCCCACAATCAAGTTTTTTTTTTCTCTTTTTTCAGGACAACCTGTGCTTTCATAATATATATGCTTTTGTTGTGTTTTATAAGTGTAATAAAGGTTTACAATCAGAAATAAGAAAGGAAAAAGTAAAGCAGAAATAATTTTCCACACACATTTATTAAAAAAACAGCAAACTATAATAAACAACAGTTTTGACACTTTATAAAGGTCATTTGAGGTCTTGTGTGAAAGACTGTGCAACAAAAATGTTCAAACAATAAACACAAATGCACATTTTGAACAATATATACAAAATGGTCTATGCATTTTGTTTGTCTTCATCTCAAAGCAATTTCTGTCTGCTATTACACAACGGTCACATCACAAATTTCTACTTCTGTGTTTTGGAGTGTTCTGTGGTGCTCCTAATGTTGTGGGCTGGGGTGTTTGGCTGGCTTGGTTTTTGTTTTCTGTTTCTCCCACCAGGTGGTATGCATTCAGGACTGAGTGGCTGAGCATTAGGACCTCACACTGAACACCTGAGGCTTGTTTTCACGTGCAGGTCATCAGGACTCACAGCTGTGGTGTATTTTGTCTTGATCAGAGATTGCTGCATTTAAACCTTGAATACACAGTGTGTGACACTGACAGCAGGGTGCAGGGCGCATTGGAGCACCCAAGGGCTATTCAAATGGGCCAACTAGTAACATATCACTCCTGAAAACGATCTTTGGCTTTTCACATGAGGTAAATCTGCCCTACGATTGGATTTTGGAAAACCATGTGATGGTGAACCAATTCCGATTGGACACTCACATTGCGCACGTCATCACATAGCTTCTATGAGGAGTACAATGATGGCCGACGGCTGGCTCGAAAGTCAGTGGCGTTAACTTTTTATCAACAAAGTACATTTCTATCTCATAGCATTTAAAAGTTATTTGTAATTTAGTAAAGCTCAGTGTCAGCCGTTGTATATGACGGCGTCGACCCCAGAGGGTTAATATCCTCTAAACATGCCAGGAGCCGTTTCAATGACTGACCATCCTTCTGAATCACAGGCAAATAAATTTGGTAATCATCTGCATAGCAGTGGAATAAAATCCCATGTCTTCAGAGGCAATAAATATAGCAAAGGTCCCAAAATAGAGGCCTGTGGAATATCAAATGACAAAGGGAATACAAATCAAATCAATTTAATTTATATAGCGCCAAATCACAACAAACAGTTGCCCCAAGGCGCTTTATATTGTAAGGCAAGGCCATACAATAATTACGGAAAAACCCCAACGGTCAAAACGACCCCCTGTGAGCAAGCACTTGGCGACAGTGGGAAGGAAAAGCTCCCTTTTAACAGGAAGAAACCTCCAGCAGAACCAGGCTCAGGGAGGGGCAGTCTTCTGCTGGGACTGGTTGGGGCTGAGGGAGAGAACCAGGAAAAAGACATGCTGTGGAGGGGAGCAGAGATCAATCACTAATGATTAAATGCAGAGTGGTGCATACAGAGCAAAAAGAGAAAGAAACACTCAGTGCATCATGGGAACCCCCCAGCAGTCTAAGTCTATAGCAGCATAACTAAGGAATGGTTCAGGGTCACCTGATCCAGCCCTAACTATAAGCTTTAGCAAAAAGGAACGTTTTAAGCCTAATCTTAAAAGTAGAGGGGGTGTCTGTCTCCCTGATCTGAATTGGGAGCTGGTTCCACAGGAGAGGAGCCTGAAAGCTGAAGGCTCTGCCTCCCATTCTACTCTTACAAACCCTAAGAACTACAAGTAAGCCTGCAGTCTGAGAGCGAAGCGCTCTATTGGGGTGATATGGTACTATGAGGTCCCTAAGATAAGATGGGACCTGATTATTCAAAACCTTATAAGTAAGAAGAAGAATTTTAAATTCTATTCTAGAATTAACAGGAAGCCAATGAAGAGAGGCCAATATGGGTGAGATATGCTCTCTCCTTCTAGTCCCTGTCAGTACTCTAGCTGCAGCATTTTGAATTAACTGAAGGCTTTTCAGGGAACTTTTAGGACAACCTGATAATAATGAATTACAATAGTCGAGCCTAGAGGAAATAAATGCATGAATTAGTTTTTCAGCATCACTCTGAGACAAGACCTTTCTAATTTAGAGATATTGCGCAAATGCAAAAAAGCAGTCCTACATATTTGTTTAATATGAGCATTGAATGACATATCCTGATCAAAGATGACTCCAAGATTTCTCACAGTATTACTAGAGGTCAGGGTAATGCCATCCAGAGTAAGGATCTGGTTAGACACCATGTTTCTAAGATTTGTGGGGCCAAGTACAATAACTTCAGTTTTATCTGAATTTAAACGCAGGAAATTAGAGGTACAGAAGATTCAAAGCCAGAGATATTCACAGAAAACATTCTATCTGTCAAACAGAACCGGAACCACTCAAGCACAGTACTACCAAGCAATGTAGTTAAGATAAAATACTGTAATATAAAAGGATGTGCATAGTGATGCGGAAAATAGCGCTAACAGTGGCTGCTTTAGCAGTGTTAGAGGACCTTGCAAAGGCCAGTGCAATCCAGCATATGTGTGTATTCAAGGAAAGCGAGGATTTACTTGCAAATGATGATAATTGTCTCATAAGCCAATTTTGATTACCAAAGCCACTGTCACTTGAGTTGTGCGCAGAACTGCAGCCAGCCCAGTGCACAATATGGCCAGGAGCCAGGGGTTGTCTGTGCCCACATAGGCGCTGACCACTCTGGCCCTCCCAGCAACAGGGGCATTCCAGTGGGAGCTAGCCAATCGGTCAGGAGTATGCCAGTCAACTTTGAGCCGAGCCATGCCAGCCATGCCACAATGATCCAAATGTCATCCAAGTACTTCACATTCCAACATTAAAGTGCAATTTGCAGTGAGAGCTGGTTTTTCTAATGTAATCGGAGCTATTGACTGCACACATAAAGGCGCCATCACTTGAAGAATTTGTTTTTGTTAATGGGAAACAATTTAATTCTATCAGTGGTCAAATCAATATGTGATGATGTCTATCAGGTTGGAGGCTGGCACAGTGCACAATGGATGGCTGCTTGGTGGTTAAATAGTGCATTTGTGTAATTGTTCCTGGCACATTTGGGCATATGCACATTCAAATATATTGTGTAGCGAGAAGCCTGCATTCGCCATTCAACCTCCTAAGTTTGCATTAAGCAAAAGTCATAAAAGTTCTTCAAAGAAACCCAATATATCCCAAATATCTGGGATATATCTAGTTGTCAAAAGGAGGCTTTTCTGGCTTAGCACAAGATGGCCAACTGTCATCAACCCCCACCACTAACAGGATTTAAGACTTTTAAAGTGCATTCCTCATGGAGCTGTGAAACCCTTATGGGATCCCAAAACCAGATGGTTTTTCATCTAAAAACACAGACCACAGAAAGGCCTACTTTCCCCAAAGTCTAAAAACTGTGTCTTCACAGCACAATTCCAATAAGACCATACAACAGAAGGATTACCCTCAACTTGGTCATCACAATGCAGTTTGTCTGGTTAAAATCGATGCAAGATTAATGGATTTCATCTTTTATGATGAAATCCAAAACGCAGCCTCTTCCAGTCTGTGGAACAAGAGTGACCCCTGTTGGGTGAATTGGGGAAGGACATGTGCCCCTACCCGTGCAGTGTTATAAAGTTGTAACCACATTTAAAAAGTTGTATTTTGTTGTTGTAACAGGAAAAAAAGAGGAAAAGAAAGAAAAGAACTAATATGTGGTCATTTAACCTCACACATGGAATGTATATGTCTTGTGCCTTTTTGCTCTGATCATAGATTGTAGAAAGTTTATCAAATGTGCTTTTTCATATATAATTGTGTATATATGACCCTAAACCTTGCAATACAGGACTTGCTTGGTTAAGCGAGAATTTAAGATAGCAGACATTGATTTATTATAAAACTAGACAAAGTAACACAGAGAAAAACTACAGTACCCAGAATTCTTGGGGGTGGAGCTTTTAACCCTATAAAAGCATGCACCCCCGGGGAATCACTCTCTTCCCTTTTTGCTTCAGTTCTCTTCTCCTCTTCTCTTACACATCAACTCTTTTTCTTCTTGGGTCTTGAGACGCTGCCTTATCCATCCAAAATTTTATGACCCTTTGTCTGTCTCACAACCACATTTTGCCTAAACATATTTCTTGGTTGTGTGTGCCAAACAAGAAATTACTTTTTCATTTTTTTTCTACAAATAACTTTCTCTCCACTTTTGTCAAGTTAAACGCGCAGGCGCATTTAACTTCCTTTGATTTTTCAAATTAAAACCTTTTTCTTGTTCAACTCCAAATTTATCTCATGAGCATTTTTCTTACAAAGTCAGCTAGTTTGTATCAAGTTTTTGTGATTTGATCGGGCTTCCAAAGATGATGACGAAAGACGAATATTTGTTTTAGCGAATAGAGGCAGAGGTAAAACATCCAGGTCAACTGAGCCACAACAGAGAGTGAGCTACTGACACAAGTCACTGTGGTCAACACTGAAAGTGCCCCTGGTAACCCATTAAACCGGGCATGGTGACCGGTAGAGTCTCTTTGCTAAGGTACCAGAAATAGCTGTGCAGAAGGATGGCTCCTCGACTGAAAACCAGATGGTTCCCAGCATCTGACCTCATGGAGACCCGCTGCACAGCGCCTCCAAGTAAGACCTGGGCATGGTGTCAGAGATAAAACCGAGTGTCTTTATTTTAATTCTATTCACTGTCACTAACCATCTCTCACTGTTAGGGAAAAACCCCACGGGACAGTAGTTCGACCCAAAATGCAGAAAACAGGCCTGAGTACAAAAATATTATGATTTGTTGAGAAATATTGTAGACAGTTTAAACCGTGAAGCCAGGCGCTGGAGAAAGGCGAGACCGCTGGAGCACACAGGAGGCAGGAACGTCACACCCTAACACAGTTCATTCAGAACTAGCTCAGAACAGGACTAGGTGGCAACAAAACCAGGAGCACTGGGAACACAAGAAACACTGAGTTAGCTCACAATGTAGAAAACAGGACAAAAAAAATGCTGCAGAAACGAGGCCAAGGAAACCTGGAGACAACTGTAGTTTCCGGCGTTGGAGAGCGTGAAGAGAAGCAGTATTTGTACAGGTGAATCCAATCAGTACCACAGGTGGCTCCAGCAGAGACAGGAAGGGAGGGGTAGTGAGACAGATCCAGCAGCAAACAGCAGCCAACAAAGACAGCACAACACTCACGTTAATAATTACCAACGTAAATCCCCTGCTGATTAGGACGGAATTCAGTGAGGCAGATCCAGCAGCCAACAAAGACAGCACAACAGGACCCCCCTTCAACAGGAGCCTCCAGGCGACCTACCAGGCTGACCCGGACAAGCCCAGTAGAAGTCAGAGATGAGGGAAGGGTCCAAAATAAGGCCCCGTGAGACCCAGGAATGCTCCTCCAGGCCATACCCCTCCCAGTTCACCAGATACTGGAAGCCCCGGCCCCAGCGATGAACATCGAGAATACGGCTCACCATCCAGGCGTGATGGGGGGTTAACGGCAAGTGGAAACAAGGTGCTGGAACAGACCAGTTTAATATGAGACACGTGGAAGCCAGGATGGATCCTGAGGGTCCGAGGCAATTTGAGCTTAACGGCTGCAGGGTTGACAATCTTCTCAATAATAAACGGACCCAGGAATTGAGGAGCCAGCTTCTTGGTAGTTGCCTTAAGAGGCACATCCTTGGTGGATAACCAGACATTCTGGCAAGGCCGGTAGTGGGGGACCGGGGCACGATGCCAGTCTGCATGGTGAATAGTCTTCTCCCTTGTCCAGAGAAGGGCGGAACGGGCGGTCTGCCAGGTCAGGATAAGTTCTCCCGGATGACTCGTTCAATGTCCCAGGAGAGAGCGCCGACAACCATGTGGCTGGGAAGGATGCAGTCTGGTGTAGGGAAAAAATTCCTCAGGAGCAAACTGGCGGGACAAGGCATCGGGTTTAACATTTTTGGAGCCAGGTCTGTAGGTGAGGGTGAAGTTAAATCGACTGAAAAATAAGGACCACCTGGCCTGTCTGGAATTGAGTCTCTTAGCATTTTGAATGTAAGCCAGGTTTTTATGGTCAGTCCAAACAACAAATGGAATTGACATACCTTCCAGCCAGTGACTCCACTCCTCCAGTGCTTCCTTCACGGCCCAGAGTTCCCCGTCACCAACATCATAGTTGCACTCAACAGGAGAGAGACGCTGGGAGAAAAAAGCACAAGGTGCAATAGATTGTCGCCCTCAGCCCGCTGGGAGAGAACGGCCCCAATCCTGATGTCGGAGGCATCGACCTCCATGATGAACTGGCGGTCCGGATCGGGTTGAATGAGGACAGGAGCAGTGGTAAACCTATGTTTAAGGGACTGAAAAGCTCATTCGGCTGCAGTGGACCACTGAAAACTGGACTTGGAAGAAGTGAGTGTATGGAGGGGGGCAGCTACTTAAATAAAGTTACGTATGAAGTGATGGAAAAAAATTAGCAAATCCTAGGAACTGTTGAAGTTGTTTGTGATTGGAGGGAGTTGGCCATTTCACTACAGCAGAAACTTTGGCTGGATCTGGTCTAATCTGATTGTGTTCAAAAATGAATCCTAGGAAGGACACAGAGGTTTGATGGAAGACACATTTCTCAGCTTTGACAAAGAGACTGTTCTCTAAGAGACGTTTCAGAACTAGATGGACATGTTGAATGTGTTCAGGCAGGTTCTTAGAAGAAATGAGAATGTCATCTAAGTAGACAAAAACAAAACGATTGAGAAAGTCATGGAGGACATTGTTAACCAAGGCTTGAAAGACAGCGGGAGCATTAGTGAGACCGAAGAGCATAACGAGATATTCAAAATGCCCTAAGGGTGTGTTAAACGCAGTCTTCCACTCATCTCCCTCCTTGATACGGACTAGGTGGTAGGCATTTCTAAGCTCAAGTTTGGAAAAGATGGCTGCTCCCTGCAGAGAGTCTAATGCGGAGTTTAACAGAGGCAAAGAATACCGGTTACGAACAGTTATGGCATTTAACCCACGGAAATCAATACAGGGACGGAGGGTCCCGTCCTTCTTCCCCACAAAAAAGAAGCCTGCCCCTAGGGGTGAGGAGGAGGGATGAATAAGCCCTGCTGCCAGGGAGTCTTGAATCGCTTCCCTCCACAGGTGCGACAGATTGTACAGGCGGCTGGAAGGAAGCAAATCGATGGAGCAATCATACGGTCGGTGAGGAGGCAATGATAGCGCACGGCTCTTACTAAATACCTCTTGGAGGTCAAGGTACTCTTTAGGAACTAAAGAGAGGTCTGTGGGAGGAATGACTGACTCCCTGGACTTCTTGGTGGGTGGAACAGATAAATGGAGACAACGGAGGTGACAGGCTTCGCTCCACCGGGAAATGGACCTGGTCAGCCAATCAACATCCGGATTGTGTAATAATAACCAGAGGTGCCCTAAAACAATCGGTGGAGTGGATCTGTAAAAAAAAATTGAATAGACTCACGATGATTACCAGAAACTAGCAATGACACAGGAACTGTCTGAAGAGTTATCGCGGGGAGCGGAGTGCCGTTAAGTGCTGAAACCTGGATAGGGGAGGGTAATTCAACCACAGGAATGTGGGCCTGGTTTATCACACTAGGATCCAAAAAATTGGCATCAGCACCAGAATCTAAAAGGGCCTGGAGTTTTAATGACTGATTAGAAAAGAACAGTGTGACTGGGATTTGGGTATGTGAAGCGTTGCCCACTACCAAATGAGTACAGCTCACCAATAGCCCGTGGTCTATTGGCGAGCGGTCTCTTTTGGCTGAACCAGGCATTCGCGAATAATATGTCCCCGGGTACTACAATACAGGCACTCCCCGGCTGACAGGCACCGTCTATGCTCTTCAGGTGTCAAACGAGCCCTGCCGAGCTGCATTGGTTCCTCGGCAGGGGGCGCTGTGAGCGCAGGGAGTGCATTCCCGGTGGAACGCAAGGAATACAGAACAGGATCCACCTGTGGAGGGATCTGAGGGAAAGACATGCGCGCCGCCCTTCGGCTTCTCTCATACCGTCTCTCCCTTAAACGATTATCTATTTTAATCGTTAAAGAGATGAGGTCATCAAGGGATGGGGGAAGATCGCGGACCGCCAGCTCGTCTTTAAGCATCTCGGATAATCCACTGACAAAAACGCTCCGTAGTGCGGCGGCGTTCCAGCCCGATTCAGCTGCCAAGATGCGGAACTCAATGAAGTATGCCGCCACACCAGGCCCGGCGCCAGAAAAAAAAAAAATTGTATTTTTACTCGGGCAACACCAGCAACTTCTGTCCGCCTTAACCAATCAACAGCAATCCCTCGAATCACAGCTATCTCAGCTATGCACCAGCATTTCTGCACTCTCTCAGCATTTAACAGATAGCCGCCCCCCCCCCCCCCCCAAAAAAAAAGTGCGCACCGGAGGGTACCAGCCTCTGAGTGTGCATAATGAATTGGGTGCGCTCCTGGAAAGCTCGTGTATTTAGGCTACACCGTTGTAAGAGACTGAGTAAGAGTAAAGAGTGATGACAGTATTTTTTAATTATTATTTGAATATCTTATCTTGAATAACACGAGACAGTAGATTAACCCCACATACAGCCCTCCATCACAAGCACAAACACAGCGCAATTGGGCATGACAGTCACACAACGGGTCAAAGATAAACTTCATGTAGATATACAGTGGTCCCTCGTTTATCGCGGGAGTTATGTTCTAAAAATAGCCAGCAATAGGCGAAAACCTTGAAGTAGTCAGCATTATTTTTTACAATTATTATAGACGTTTTAAGGCTGTAAAACCCCTTACTACACACTTTATACACTTTTCTCAAACAGGCATTAACATTTTCTCACTTTTCTCTCGTGTGTAAACACTCTCAAAGTTCAAAACTTAGTAGAAAAATAAGACCATCCTGTTTTCAGGCCCAAACATTTGTTTGAGAAATAAAAATAGAATGTTTTCCTATAAATAATTATGATGGCTTTTAGAACTAACAAATTTAATTTTAACGATCAACCTACGAGGTTGGACACATAAGAAATTATTAATAGTGACTGACCAGTATTTAACAGTTCCTCTGATCGCGCCTCTTCGTCCTGGTGCCGCGCCACTGTCGCGCTTTTTTCCACTCACACCTCGCTGCAGGTGTCTTTTTCCGAGTGAAGAACACAGTTATGGGTAGTTGTTGGCGCTCTTTTTTCTTCTGAGCGAGAAGATTCTTATATACAGACATGCAGAACACAATGCGCATACTCTCCCTTCACGGTGCCGCAACAGGTGTCCCGTCATCTCGACAGAACACCGGCCTGCTTGATGAGGACGCAATGTGCTGTAAAAAAAAAAGGCATGCAAAATTGGACTAAAAAAATCCACGAAACTGCGAGGCTCTATATTTTCTAGTATTTCTTTTTCTTTCTTTTTTATTTTTATTTTTGAAAACGCTCACATCCGAGCGGGCGAGGTTGATGATGTGAGGGGGCATTGCCCCAAAACGCCCCCTCGTGGCGCCGGGTCCGCGCCACACTACAGTTCTCCTGGGCCAACAATCGCTGGGAGGTCGCTTGCCCCCGCATCGGATGATCGAAGACCGTCCAGAACTCCTGCTTAAACCGGCTAAAAGAAGCTAACACTGGTGACTGCTGCTCCCATAACACATTGCCCACTCCAGGGCCTCCCCCCGAAGCAAGCTAACCAGGTAAGCTATCTTATCCTTATCTGTGGTGTACATGGATGGTCTTTGAGAAAAAAAAAGCGAACATTGAAGCAGGAATGAAGCACATTTATCTACTGAACCAGGGTTGGGGTGACAAAGGAAAGGCTCTTGATGCTGAGGTGGTGACGCTACTGTGGGGATGCTAGCGGCAGCTGGCTCAGCTGATGGCGCTGTTGCTGGGCCGGCTAAAGCTGAGCTATCTGTTAAACGCTGAGAGAGTGCAGAAATGCTGGTGCATAGCTGAGATACCTGTGATTCAAGGGATTGTTGTTGATTGGATAAGGTGGACAGAAGTTGCTGTTGATGCCCGAATAATTGTCCCTGCGAGCTGAGGGTCAGGTGAAGTTGCTCTGCTTCCACTGAGTCCATTTGGTGGCCGGAAACTCCTGTTAGGGAAAAACCCCACGGGACAGTAGTTGGACCCAAAATGCAGAAAACAGGCCTGAGTACAAAAATATAATGATTTATTGAATAATACTGTAGATAGTTTAAACCGGGAAGCCAGGCGCTGGAGAAAGGAGAGACCACTGGAGCACACAGGAGGCAGGAACATCACACCCCAACACAGTTCATCTGGAACTAGCTCAGAACAGGACCAGGTGGCAACGGAACCAGGAGCACTGGGAACACAAGAAACACTAAGTTAGTTCACAATGTAGAAACCAGGACAAAAAATGCTGCAGAAACGAGGCCGAGGAAACCTGGAGACAACTGTAGTTTCCGGCGTTGGAGAGCATGAAGAGAAACAGTATTTGTACAGGTGGTTGATGAGTGTGAACAGGTGAATCCAAGCAGTACCACAGGTGGCTCCAGCAGAGACAGGAAGGGAGGGGTAGTGAGACAGATCCAGCAGCAAACAGCAGCCAACAAAGACAGCACAACACTCACGTTAATAATTACCAAAGTAAATCCCCTGCTGATTAGGACGGAATTCATTCTTAAACTCCCGCAACTAAACCAAATTATCTGAATGTCATATAATAATTGCTCAGTGAACGTCATCATCATCAAATTACTTACTGTGATATGTCCTGTTATTTAACTCCTGACCGAGTTAAATAAATGTTTTAAACATGTGAAGTTGTCTGTAATTTCGTATGGTTTTACAGAGGGGTCGGACTTGACCTGTAGAACTTACTACTGTAACATTAGAAACTGATTTTAATATTTCCTATTGACTGACCCTAAAATCAGTGTATCACTGATAGGTGGTGCCCCCATTATTCGTGGTAAAATTATCCACAAGTGATAATTTCAAAATATCCTAAAACACATATTATTCTTCGTGCTACATCTATTAAGCCCCTTTCACACTGGGGCTGCTTTCAGTTGCTTCCTGTGGTGTCATGACGACGCAGGAATTTCTGCGTCAGGTGCGCACAGCAGGGGGCAGAGAGGAGGTGACGTCGCTCACTCTGACTGCGCTCACTTGCTTCCTCTTTTGCGCCCCTCGCACTGTTGTACCGCCGAGCTGCATCGTCTAGGCACTGAGTTGCTTCCGCACGGCGTCGTCATAATGACACATGGCACAACTGGGAGCAACTGGGAGCACCCCCTGTGTGAAAGGGGCTTTATTATCTATCTTTTCTTTTTCTTGATGGTGAGACTGGAGCAGCATAGCTTCTTAACCAATTGACTCCGTGTTTAGTATTTGTCAATAAATGTGTGTGTAAAGCTGTGCATGTCACACTGTCAGTGGTGGCGCACCTCACGTTTTTTACTTCAGTGTGTGTTTGCTGTAAACACTGCTGGAGCCAACAGTGTTTATGGCCTTACACACACACGCTCCCACTACCATTTTTTCAGTTTCATGAATATTCCATTTAACATTTAACAAATAAACTATCCCTGCATGACTCCACATAATTTCCAGTCATCTGAAGCTCACACTCTGTATAATTTCTTTTCTATGTTCATGTTGCTTGATGTGACAGTGTGGGGAATCCCTGCTCAAAAGGTTTTGTATATTTACAGTAGTATTCAGAATAATAGTAGTGCTATGTGACTAAAAAGATTAATCCAGGTTTTGAGTATATTTCTTATTGTTACATGGGAAACAAGGTACCAGTAGATTCAGTAGATTCTCACAAATCCAACAAGACCAAGCATTCATGATATGCACACTCTTAAGGCTATGAAACTGGGCTATTAGTAAAAAAAAAAAAGTAGAAAAGGGGGTGTTCACAATAATAGTAGTGTGGCATTCAGTCAGCGAGTTTGTCAATTTTGTGGAACAAACAGGTGTGAATCAGGTGTCCCCTATTTAAGGATGAAGCCAGCACCTGTTGAACATGCTTTTCTCTTTGAAAGCCTGAGGAAAATGGGAGGTTCCAGACATTGTTCAGAAGAACAGCGTAGTTTGATTAAAAAGTTGATTGGAGAGGGGAAAACTTAAAAACAAAAAATTATAGTCTGTCCATCTACAATGATCTCCAGTGCTTTAAAATGGACAAAAAAAAAAAAAAAAAAAACAGAGACATGTGGAAGAAAATGGAAAACAACCATCAAAATGGATAGAAAAATAACCAGAATGGCAAAGGCTCACCCATTGATCAGCTCCAGGATGATCAAAGACAGACTGGAGTTACCTGTAAGTGCTGTGACAGTTAGAAGACGCCTGTGTGAAGCTAATTTATTTGCAAGAATCCCCCGCAAAGTCCCTCTGTTAAATAAAAGACATGTGCAGAAGAGGTTACAGTTTGCCAAAGAACACATCAACTGGCCTAAAGAGAAATGGAGGAATATTTTGTGGACTGATGAGAGTAAAATTGTTCTTTTTGGGTCCAAGGGCTGCAGACAGTTTGTGAGATGACCCCCAAACTCTGAATTCAAGCCACAGTTCACAGTGAAGACAGTGAAGCATGGTGGTGTAAGCATCATGATATGGGCATGTTTCTCCTACTATGGTGTTGGGCCTATATATCGCATACCAGGTATCATGGATCAGTTTGGATATGTCAAAATACTTGAAGAGGTCATGTTGCCTTATGCTGAAGAGGACATGCCCTTGAAATGGGTGTTTCAACAAGACAATGACCCCAAGCACACTAGTAAACAAGCAAAATCTTGGTTCCAAACCAACAAAATTAATGCCTCGCAGATGTGAAGAAATCATGAAAAACTGTGGTTATACAACTAAATACTAGTTTAGTGATTCACAGGATTGCTTAAAAAGCAGTTTGAACATAATAGTTTTGAGTTTGTAGCGTCAACAGCAGATGCTACTATTATTGTGAACACCCCCTTTTCTACTTTTTTTTACTAATAGCCCAATTTCATAGCCTTAAGAGTGTGCATATCATGAATGCTTGGTCTTGTTGGATTTGTGAGACTCTACTGAATCTACTGGTACCTTGTTTCCCATGTAACAATAAGAAATATACTCAAAACCTGGATAAATCTTTTTAGTCACATAGCACTGCTATTATTCTGAACACTACTGTAAATATAGGTGTGGCAAGGGCAGAGTTTGGTGCACACGTGCATGTGTGCTCAATTCTACATTCAGTGGGATGTACAAAAGCCATGTGCTTGGAACCATGCGTACACACACTTTGATACATCTGAATATTTTGTGCTTACGCCAGTTTCTGGGTTTTGGTGTACTCCATGTTTCAATAGGAAATGCATGCAAGTCTGTACACGAGGCCCTTGGTGGAGTCACCAGCTGCAAAGAAAGCCTGCTCCCTCTTGGCCTTTTCTGGAATGTCTTTGGACACCACTGGTCTATGGCATTCAGTCAACTGTAACACCAAATGTTATGATGTCACAGAAGGGAAGGACAGAGGTGAGAGAGTTCAGTTCAGTGATGGCTGATAGATTAAAACTGTTCCTGAGTCTGGTAGAGTGCATTTTTGTGACCTGTATCATTTGCCAGAGGGCAGGAGAGGGAACAAGTGATGGAAGGGGTGTATAATATCCACACAATGTTCCAGGCCTTGTTGTTGTATATGGACTGGTAAATGTCCTCGACAGATGGCAGGGGGAGAGTGATGACACCCTGTGCAGTTTTAAACTCCCTCTGGAGAGCAGCTGTGTCAGCTGCTGAGCAGTTCCCAAACCAGGCAGTTATGAAGAAAGCCAATATGCTTTCTACTGAGCATCGGTAGAAAGACTCCATCAGCTTTGCAGACAGGTGGACCTTCCTCAGTGTTCTCATGAAGTCAAGTCTCTGATGAGCTTTTTTTATTTACAACAGCAGAGTTCACAGTCCATTTAAGGTCTTCACTGATGTTGACCCCCAAGAATTTGAAACTTTCCACCTCCTCTCCCCCTATTGCCCGTGGCCTGAGCTCCTCTCTGTGTCGCCTGAAGTGAATGATAATTTATTTAGTTTTGTGGGCAGACCACTCATACAGTCCACATACCTCATTTCTATAAGTGACCTCTTCTCCACTGGAGATGAGCCCCACCATGACTATATCATCCGCAAACTTAATGATCATGTTTGCAGGGTGGAGAGACAGACAGCCATATGTATACATGGCATAGATGAGCGGACTGAGCACACAACCCTGTGGTGCTCCAGTACTGAGAGTCAGGGTCACTGAGGTGTGGGGACCAAGTCTTGCCATCTGTGGGCATTTACTGAGAAAGTCCAGTATCCATTGACAGATAAACTGCTGAGGCCAATGTCCAGCATTTTTGTGATCAGCTTACTGGGTATAGTTAGTCCCTTTGGCTGCTCCCTTGTTTTTCACTAGGGGTCACTACAGCCAGACTGGTCTCACGGCAAGTCGTGATTCAGCAGCACGAAATATACATTAATCTATTGGTTCATGATATTGTGATGAAAAGTGCCTCATTTTCCTCACGGCAACACAAATTTATTCTAATTCATTCCGTGATGGCTGCATGAAATTAAAAATGAAGCGGGGAGGTCGGGGTGGTTATGGTTAGGATGGGGGGAAGGAGTAGGATTAGGTTATGGTTAAGATTAGGGTTGAGGGTAGGAGTAGGGTTAGTAAGATTGAGTTAAAAAAAAAAACATCACAAAATGAGTCAAATTTTTGTACGCATGAAAAAAAAAAGAAAAAAAAAAGCATGTGAGACTGGGCTGCTACAGCAGATCTCAGGTGGATCTGCATGTTGAATTTTACACCGGAGCCCTTCCTGACACAACTCCACATTACATGGAGAAATGGGTAGGGGTGGGATTTAACAGGAAAGCATCTGCACTGAAACCAAGTGCACCAACCACTTGGCCAAAACCCCTGCGCTGGGTATGACAGTATTAAAAACTGAGCTGAAATCAACAAAAACCATCTTGACATACGACCCCTTCTCTTTTTTTTTTTTTGTTCACAGAGTGCTTTTACAAACCACACATGGCAGGAATATCTGATAAGATTATATTTAGCGTCATCACGATTGTCGGGGAGTCCTTAAGATTGTACATTTTACAACACTTTGTGAACAAAAAGATATTTATTTACAATAAATAAGAAAAAAAAATAATGCTGCACTGGGGGTGCCTGCAGAGTGGAGAGTCAGCCCACTCATAGCGGTGGAAATTAGGGAGCTGCAGGTTCCCGAGCCAGTCTTGAAAGGGAACTGAAATCCTGAAGTAAATGGAACTGGAGCCGGGGTCAGGTGGGACGCACAGAGTCAAGAACAGGAACTAGGAAAACGGAGGACAGAGGAGGTGAGTGATTGCACTCGTAACACTGAGGCCTTTAACAACAGATACCATACCCAGTGTTGATTTGGGAACTCTATGCTGGTTAGTTGATTTTCTGACAACTAGGCCTCAGAGAACTCGTGTTAATGAAACCTTGTTCGAGACTCTGTTGGGTTCCACAGGCTCACCACAGGGATGCGTTTTGTCACCTTTATTGTTCATGCTTTACACTAACGACTGCAAGAGCAGGTTCAAGTCGAGGTTCATTATAACATTTGCTGATGACTCTGTGATAGGCAGCCTCCTGCAGGACCATGAGGTAGGCCACAGACCAGTCCTTGAGTATTTTGTTAGATGGTGTGACGACTCTTATCTGCAACTTAATGTGTCAAAAATGAAAGACATGATAATTGATTTCTGTAAGGAATCACCTGTCGCAGCCCAAACCCTTGTCAAAGGTACATCTGCGGACATAGTCAGTCATTATAAGTACTTAGGCACCATCCTGGATGACAAACTGTCTTTTGAGACCAACTCAGATGCCATCTGCAGGAAAGTAAATCAGAAGCTGTATTATTTGAGGAAACTGAGGTCTTTAAATGTTGATAAGAAGTTTCTTAAACTGTTTTACTCATCTTTTATTGAGTCTGTTTTAACATTTGCAATGATTTGTTGGTTTGGGAGCCTCAGCATAAAAAATAAGAGCAGGACGAAGAATGTGGTCAAACTCTGCCAAAAAACAATTGCCACTAGCCTGAGTGAACTTGATATTGTTTATCAAACCCATTTTGGCCAATCCTCTCCATCTTCTTCATCCAGAGTTTCAACTCCTCCCATCTAAGAGGAGGTATTCATTCCCTTGTCAGGCCAAATCAAATATATATTTAAAATCCTTTGTCCCATCTGTCATTAGATTCCTTAACAGGCTGTAGGTGAACTTGTTGGGAACCATATACTGCACTGTAATTTGTGATGACTACGTATGTATGTATTGATTTGTATTATTACATGTGCCATGTGAGATTTTATTGTCTGATTCTGAACTTTTGCTGCAAACCAAATTGACCTCCAGGGACATTAAAGTTTCAATTCAATTAAATTCAGGTAGTTCACAGGAGGCTTAAAACAAGAGTACTCACAATTCAAAAAGGTTCACTGCTGAGGAAATAAGGTTTGCTGTTCAGGAATCATTCACAGTTCATGAATATCTTCAGAGGTCAGAGGTCAGGTGCTATGCATCTTGTGACGCTGTTCCAAATTAAGGAGGACTTGACTTTAGAAATGACTTGGAAATCTCTTAGTAGTTCAATATCAGAGGTCATACAGTTCTGGGAAACAGTTCTTTGAAATAGTTCTTGGTACTAGTTCTTGGAAGGGTTCAAGGAGCCAGTTCTTGGAAAAAGTTCTTCGTCATGCACAGTCACAAACAGGGGCAGGGTGAGAACGGGATCTCACAGAACATGAAGGAACTTAACTGAAGCATGGCAGAGCTACCTGCTCTGTAGCTGAATGCCAGAGAGTTCCAAAGTGATGTGCAGAATGTGGCGTGGGAGCCATAAACGTGTGCGACAAGGAAGCTGCACATGAGAGTGTCTGGAAACACCAAAAACATCAAGTTCTAACACGGAAATTGGAGTTGGCCAGGTTACCCTGAAATGAGCAGCGGAAAGCTCAGATGTCAGAGTGCTTGGAAGCGGCAGGAATGATGAGGTCATGATCAAGGAGCATCAGTGATCATGGAGAATCAGTGAAGAATCTGGCAGTGAATGAGCTGAAAGCCTGATGAGCCGCAGATGAGCGACACTTGTGAGTAGCTGATGAGTGGCAGGTGTTCCTTGGCTCTGCAGTGCCTCCCAGCAACGCAACAGGGTGACCAGGAGGGAGTGTGCAGCAGATCTGAAAAGGAGAAAGCGACTTCAGTTGTTCAACAGTCCGAGGTCTCCGTTGTCATATTTTGTACTTCATAATGCGCCACACAATTTCAATGGGTGACAGGTCTGGACTGCAGGGAGGCCAGTCTAGTACCTGCACTCTTTTACTACGAAGCCACGCTGTTGTAACACGTGCAGAATGTGTCTTGGCATTGTCTTGTTGAAATAAGCAGGGATGTCCCTGAAAAAGATGTTGCTTGGATGGCAGCATGTGTTGCTCCAAAACCTGGATGTACCTTTCAGCATTGATGGTGCCATCACAGATGTGCAAGTTGTCCATGCCATGGGCACTAACACACCCCCATACCATCACAGATGCTGGCTTTTGAACTTTGCGCTGGTAACAATCTGGATGGTCTTTTTCCTCTTTTGTCCGGAGGACACGACTACATGATTTCCAAAAACAATTTGAAATGTGGACTCATCAGACCACAGCACACTTTTCCACTTTGTGTCTGTCCATTTCAAATGAGTTCAGTCCCAGAGAAGGTGGCGGCATTTCTGGATATTGTTGATTTATGGCTTTGCATGGTAGAGTTTTAACTTGTACTTGTAGATGTAGCTACGAATTGTGTTAACTAACAATGGTTTTCTGAAGTGTTCCTGAGCCCACGCGGTAAGATTCTTCAAACAATCATATCAGCTTTTAATGCAGTGCCGCCTGCGGGATCGAAGATCAAGGGCATTCAATGTTGGATTTCAGCCTTGCTGCTTACGTGTCGAACGTTCTCCAGATTTTCTGAATCTTCTGATTATATTATGGACTGTAGATGATGGAATCCCTAAATTCCTTGCAATTTAACATTGACAAACATTGTTCTTAAACTGCTGGACTATTTTTTAGTTGTTCACAAAGTGATGATCCTAGCCCCATCTTTGCTTGTGAACAGCTGAGCCTTTTGGGGATGCTCCTTTTATACTCAGTCATGACACTCACCTGTTTCCAATTAAACTGTTCACCTGTGGAATGTTCCAAACAGGTGTTCTTTGAGCATTCGTATTTGCACAAAACAATCAAGTTTATCAGTTTGAACATTAAATATCTTGTCTTTGTGTTATATTCAATTGAATATAGGTTGAAGAGGATTTGCAAATCATTGTATCCTGTTTTCATGTACATTTCACACAACGTCCCAACTTCATTGGAATTCGGGTTGTACTAGCTGCTGTTTCCAATGGGCCCATTTAGCACATAGCAGCACACAACTGTATTTGTGCTGCAAAACTGTGCATCGGTTGGTGCAGCTATAACCGTGTCTTTTCTTCAGATGCCTGCTTTCCTTTATTTCTTTTCGAACATGTGAAACACTTTGTAATGAGACACACATTAAAGTACCGTCTCTACACATCACTGGACTTTGAGTCAGTCAATCAACCTGCTTCATGTTTTCTATAATTTTCGGATTTTTTCAGCAACAAATTGCTTTTCAGCCTTTATATCCATTTGTGACATGTTATCCCAAAACTATATCTTCAACTAAAGACTTTAATGGACAAGACTGTGGTGTAATCCATAGCATTACCACTAGAGGGCAGACCATGTTGTATACTAGTTGTTGTAAACTGTAGAGCAAGAGAGAATCACATTGATATGGCCAGTCCATAAAGAGGCTCAGTAAAAACAAAAAGCAGCTGTCTTTATTAGTAAAAGACAGTGTATTGTCTCTTTCTCAGCAGATGGCGGTGGCGGCTCACAGCTGACCACAGTCACTTGAGTGCACTTGCCGTAAAGTTACACCACTGCCCAGAGTTTAGACCAGGGGTGGCCAAGTTCGGTCCTCGAGAGCCACATTCCTGACACTCTTAGTTGTCTCCCTGCTCCAACACACCTGAATCCAATGGAAGACTCGTTAGCAGACTTTTAATGAGCCTTTCATTGGATTCAGGTGTGTTGGAGCAGGGAGACAACTAAGAGTGTCAGGAATGTGGCTCTCGAGGACCGAACATGGCCACCCCTGGTTTAGGCGGCAAGCCACTAGCGGAAAGCTACAACACAACATGGTGTCAAAAGTTGGTGTGCTTTGAGGTGAGGCGAGTCAGCTTTGCAACTGGCTAGTGACTATGGAGGAGCAAGCACATGCAGCGGCAGCTCCAGCAGCGGGGACAGCGGCAGCAGGTGCCCGAGCAGCCGCACCTACAGGTGCAGTAATGGCAGCGGCAACCCCAGCAGCCTCTAGGCTTGTTGTGGGCCTTAAAGATTCTTGCTGTGAGAACGAATGCAGCTTGACCAAGTTCTTACCCTGGCTAAAGCTATCACAATGGCAAGGCAGTCTGAAGAAATAAAAAGACAGCAGAGTGACCTGAGAAGTGAAGTGAGCACAAGTAAAACTGCTGTGGATGCAGTAAACATCAGGAAAGCTACACCAAACAAGTCTAAAGGCAAAGAACAAAAACAGTTTAAGTCCCCAAGACCTCAGCAGACAAAATAAAATACTAAGACATGTTCCAAATGTGGCAAAGCACCAGTCCATTCGGCTGTACAGTGCCCAGCTAAAAATGCAGAATGCCATAACTGTGGAAAACGTGGACACTGCAGTCGGGTTTGTAGGTCCAACCCAACAGTGGGTGAGGTCGCTAACAGTGCAGATGGACTTTTCTGGGTGAAGTGGATTCTGGAGAAGAACCACGGCTGGCGGACATAAACGTGAGAGGAAACAAAGTGACATTTAAGTTAGATTCCAGTGTGGACGTTACAGCTGTCTCTGAACAGACATTTGAAAATCCCAAAACAAAACACGAGTGACTTGACAAAAACACAAAAGCCACTCTATGGACCGGGTGGAACTGCATTTACCATGTTGGGATCTACCACTGAGACTATCACGTAGGGCGACAGGAGGACTACTGATAAGATTTATGTAGTCAGGAACCTGCGTGTGGCATTGCTGAGTAGAACAGCTTCAGTGAGACTGAAACTAATCGCTCGAGTTAACACTTATTGATCAGGACAGTGAGAAAAGTGTACCCTAAGTTGTGTGATGGACTTGTTCAGAAACGTCTAAAAACTTATCAGAAGCTACAGATAAGCGATAACTTAAAATTTTGCCTCCCATACGCTCTTAGCTACTAAGAAGCTGATTTTGAGTTTAAACACCACCAAAGCTTCTAATAAAATCAAAGGCGATCACAAATCCAAGCAGCCAATGAGCCAGCGCTTCTGTCTTTATGCACTCTGCCCCCTGCTGTAGGAAAGCATCATTTACCCTGACAAGATACAGTGATCCAGCGATGAGGCAGAGGTCTTGAAATGGAAAGCAGGTTTTAATAATGGTTTTGCTTTAAAAATAAAATTATTCTGGATAGAATAACTACATTAATGTAAACTCTTAAAATGTACAAAGTGATAACCCATATCTGTTAATTTTAAAAAATGCATTACTTCTGAAGATTTGAACATTAACACACAGATCCCCAAAGGGGATTATGGGTAACTAAGCCTCCGCTCAAAACAGAGGGGAAGGGGTAAGGGGAAGGGCCGAGGGGTAGAATTGAGATTCAGCCAAGGTTTCTTTCAATAACAAGAACTGCGATAAAAATTTCTTGTGTGGTAATAGGAATCGCCTTTTGAATGCTTGAATAATGATGTCAGTCACACAAAGAAATCAAATAATAGTGAAAACATGTTCAGTGTGGTGTCATAATGCATCAATCAGTCGCTCCGTGAGGCATCATAACATCACCTGGTTCACATGGCAAGATAATTAGGCCGATATCAGACCCGAGCTTCCACTTAATCTTAAGGACTCCCTGACAATCGTGATGACGCTAAATATAATCTTATCAGATATTCCTGCCATGTGTGGTTTGTAAAAGCACTCTGATCTGCTCAGAAGGATGTGACATGCAGCCAATCAGAAAGTGAGGTGTCTGATCTGGGAATGTTCGTGTGTGAAATCTGTTTGTGTGTTGTTTTTACCGTGTGGCTGACACCACACGCTGTACAACTAAACCTGTCAGATCTATGATTTGTTTTTATCTCCATGTGTGGGGTGTCTCAGGTTTTAGAAACCTACAGATAATTTTAAAATCCTGCGGTGTACAACACTGTGATATAACCGGTCACCAGTAGATGGCAGTGTTCTATGCATTTTGACACCAGTTATATCATACGGCCTGAATCACAATTTTGGATTTTGGAAAACCAACCTGGGCTGCTTCTCGCATTTTTACATAAAACAAACACAATAGCAATGTCTATAAACCCAGAGAATCTATTCACAAGAGTTTTTGGCACAATACACAAAGAGTTTAATGCTGTTGTCCGTGTGGAGCCTGATCAGAGCGTCTCAAATGCATTTCTCCTGTTGTGAACTTTTACCCATAATGCACTGCGCACACACCATGTCCACACTAAAAACTTTTTTTTTTTACTTTGTTTATTTAAGTTTTAGGTTTTTTTTCCAAACATAAAAAACACAAATTATAATTAAACAACATAATAGACGGACTTGACCAAAAATGAGATACATTCAGAATTGATGAAGATATTGAAAGCCACAATGCATCGCGTCTTCTCTATGTATGTATGTGTATTTAAACAATTGCTTACATCAAGAATAAATATATACTCAACAAAAATATAAACACAATACTTTTGGTTTTGCTCCCATTTTGCATGAGATGAACTCAAAGATCTAAAACTTTTTCCACATACACAATGTCACCATTTCCCTCAAATATTGTTCACAAACCAGTCTAAATCTGTGATAGTGAGCACTTCTCCTTTGCTGAGATAATCCATCCCACCTCACAGGTGTGCCATATCAAGATGCTGATTAGACACCATGATTAGTGCACAGGTGTGCCTTAGACTGCCCACAATAAAAGGCCACTCTGAAAGGTGCAGTTTTATCACACAGCACAATGCCACAGATGTCGCAAGATTTGAGGGAGCGTGCAATTGGCATGCTGACAGCAGGAATGTCAACCAGAGCTGTTGCTCGTGTATTGTATGTTCATTTCTCTACCATAAGCCGTCTCCAAAGGTGTTTCAGAGAATTTGGCAGTACATCCAACCAGCCTCACAACCGCAGACCACGTGTAACCACACTAGCCCAGGACCTCCACATCCAGCATGTTCACCTCCAAGATCGTCTGAGACCAGCCACTCGGACAGCTGCTGAAACAATCGGTTTGCATAACCAAAGAATTTCTGCACAAACTGTCAGAAACCGTCTCAGGGAAGCTCATCTGCATGCTCGTCGTCCTCATCGGGGTCTCGACCTGACTCCAGTTCGTCGTTGTAACTGACTTGAGTGGGCAAATGCTCACATTCGCTGGCGTTTGGCACGTTGGAGAGGTGTTCTCTTCACGGATGAATCCAGGTTCACACTGTCCAGGGCAGATGGCAGACAGCGTGTGTGGTGTCGTGTGGGTGAGCGGTTTTCTGATGTCAATGTTGTGGATCGAGTGGCCCATGGTGGCGGTGGGGTTATGGTATGGGCATGCATCTGTTATGGACGAAGAACACAGGTGCATTTTATTGATGACATTTTGAATGCACAGAGATACCGTGACGAGATCCTGAGGCCCATTGTTGTGCCATCCAAGAACATCACCTCATGTTGCAGCAGGATAATGCACGGCCCCATGTTGCAAGGATCTGTACACAATTCTTGGAAGCTAAAAATGACCCAGTTCTTGCATGGCCGGCATACTCACCGGACATGTCACCCATTGAGCATGTTTGGGATGCTCTGGACCGGCGTATACGACAGCGTGTACCAGTTCCTGCCAATATCCAGCAACTTCGCACAGCCATTGAAGAGGAGTGGACCAACATTCCACAGGCCACAATTGACAACCTGATCAACTCTATGCGAAGGAGATGTGTTGCACTGCATGAGGCAAATGGTGGTCACACCAGATACTGACTGGTATCCCCCCAATAAAACAAAACTGCACCTTTCAGAGTGGCCTTTTATTGTGGGCAGTCTAAGGCACACCTGTGCACTAATCATGGTGTCTAATCAGCATCTTGATATGGCACACCTGTGAGGTGGGATGGATTATCTCAGCAAAGGAGAAGTGCTCACTATCACAGATTTAGACTGGTTTGTGAACAATATTTGAGGGAAATGGTGATATTGTGTATGTGGAAAAAGTTTTAGATCTTTGAGTTCATCTCATACAAAATGGGAGCAAAACCAAAAGTGTTGCGTTTATGTTTTTGTTGAGTGTATGATGTCCATTTTTTCCCAAAACAGTTTCCCTTTGTCCGAAGATTGTCTCAAAGAAAAAGTTATTTGTTCCACACAATAAAAACTTAAAATTAGTGCATTACTTTAAAACTAAAACATACATCTGATATTTTCACTTTATAAAACTTCAGATGTGACATTAATTTAAATAACTTGTCTGAAACTAGTTTGGTTAAAATTCTAACCATAAGTTAAAACTCTATGCCTCTGGTGCTATTGCCAGTGTATTAGTATAGGATCAAAAGAAATTAGCTTTTTTTTTCTTTTCTATGATCAGTTGTCGTTTGCCTGCAGAGGATAGAGCAGTTTATTCTGGAATTATCTCTTCTCTGTTTGTAGAGGACAGAACTGCGCATCTATTACAAAAAACTATGTCTGCAAAAATGTTAGTGGTCTAAAAATTATCAGACCAGAACTTATTGGAAGATAACTGGTCTGATGATGATTTTCAAAGTTATCTGAAAATCTAATCTGATAATGGAAACATTATCGTCGATGATTAGCGGAACTGTGCCCACCACTGGCTGTGGCATGGTTGTAGCTCCCAAAAAGGACAAAGAAAAGGTACGTATCTGTGTGGACATGATGCCTCTAAATGAGTTGGTGTGTCGTGAAAGATACATACTTCCTTGTGTAGACCAAACATTAGGCATGCTCACAGGGGCTCAGTATTTTTAAAAGAGGAGAAAGCAGGTGTTATGTTGAACATGTCAAAATGTGAGTTTGGCAAAAGACAAGTCAAATTCCTTGGGTACATTGTCTCAGTGGAAGGGATGAGCCCTGATCCAGACAAAACTAAAGCTGTTCAGGAGATGAAAGAGCCAAGCAATGTGAGTGAGCTCAGGAGCTTCCTCGGCATGGTGAATCAACTTGGGAAGTTTATTCCGAACCTTTCAGAAAAGGGTAAACCATTGAGACACTTGCTTCTAACTAAGAACATGTGGTACTGGGGGCATGACCAGCAAAAGGCGTTTTGCAATCTCAAACGAGAACTGTCCTCTGCTCCTGTACTACAGGTCTATGAGCCAAACAAACCACAGAAAATCTCTGCAGATGCCACTTCGTATGGGCTGGGGGCAGTCATGCTACAGAAAGTGGGAGAGGTGTGGTCACCAGTTGCTTATGCGTCCGCATCATTGACACCTACTGAGCAGCGCTATGCACAGCTGGAAAAAAGAAGCGCTGGCTCTCACCTGGGTCAATGAGAGGTTCGATGACTTTATTCTGGGTCTGCATTTTGAACTTGAGACAGCCCACAAGCAACTGGTGAGTCTCCTGGGGGTACAAGCTTTGGATGCGCTTCTGCCATGAATACAGAGATTTTGCATGTGACTAATGAGTTACTCGTACACTATAAAGCACATCCCTGGCAAAAGTCTCACCACTGCTGATACACTTTCATGCTTACCACTCACAAACAGTGTTACTCGCATTGACACAGATCTGATGGAGGACAGTAACATTTATGTTGAGTCTGTGCTAGAAGGCCTCCCTAGTACCAGTAAATACTTGACAGACCTTCAGGAGCAGCTACAGTCTGACAGCGTCTGCTCTCAAGTCATGAAGTACTGCACAGATGGCTGACCAGCCCATAATCGGCTACAGCGAGCGGAGAAGCACTACTGGCCAGAGAGGGCAGTCTTGAGTGTGCACAATGGACTATTACTGAGAGGTATAAGGCTGGTTATTCCTGCTAACATGAGAAATGCAGTTTTGGACAAAATACATGAGCATCACCAGGGTGTGGTTAAATGTAGAGAGCGCGCCCATCAGGCAGTGTGGTGGTTGGGATTAAGTAACCAGATAAGTGAACTTGCATACAGGAAAGATCAGCCAATCCAATCGAAATTATGATCGGGTTAGAGGAGGTGGTGTAACTGTTTTTAACCCAATCGCGTTCCATGTAAACAGCACGTCGGATTGTCCGCCTGTGAGGAGCCTTAATGCGCATGTCTGTTACGTCACATCACCACATGACGCTTGGAGGTCGACCGCTCTCCAAGGAGCACACTGGAGTATAAGTCAGTTTTCCGCTGGAGGAAAGTTCACCCAAGACACCAGAAAGCCTGGAGGTAAGTCCTGATAAAATCACGCTAACACGTCATTCCTTTTTTTTTTTTTTTTTTTTTACGAGATGTACTTTGAGCGAAATGTGTGGATTTAGTTCAAGTTAATGTGAGTGAAGTGTATGAACACAGTCTGTCATCGAGTTAACCGACACTCTTTATCCTCGTTCACTTTAGTGCATCACGTTAATTTCTGCTCTTGTATATACTGATGATGATGTAAAGAGCACATCGGAGGAGACTGATGACAGCAGCTTAACACAACCTGAAGACCACAGAGGAGGCTCCAGACAAAAAAGTGAGTTTTTTAAAGAGTAATATGCTGCAAAATAAAACCACAGTGAGTTCTTTAAATTTCCTGTAGAGCTTGTTGAAAAAATAACATTCAAAGTCATTGCATATTTATTTATTTATTTGGAGTAATATTTCAAAGTTCCAGCAGAATATGACAGTTAATATCCTTTAGACAGTTGAGACACAAACATATGTTCATTTCAATTTTGTTTTCCTGTTTTGAGCTTTGTGAAGTCAAAAGCCGTGTGGACAATTACAACATATTTGAATATAGAAGCAGGATGATTCTTTGGTATAATACATGACTGAGAGATCCACAAAGAGAAAAACAAACTTTTTTCCTTTCTAACTGGAATTATACATTCTTTCTAGAATGAAAGCCATCATCTGGTGATGCCGAGCTCCTGGGTGATCGATCAGCCAGCAGAGATCTTTGCTGGACAACATGCAACAGCAGCACCAGATTAATCTGGAAGGAGAAGAGAGGCTTCTTTCCAGGTTTATGGAAGAAAGTACCCGCTCAACTGAAAGCATTTTTGATGGTCTTCAGGCTCTCCTTCCTCAATCCTACTCATCAGCTCCACATTTACATGAACAAAGTTAGTCGAGGACCTCGCTGAGACAAGTATGGAACAGCCCGAAAACGACCACTCGTCCCAAGTGTCACTTCAAATACAGCTGGATTTTCTAAACTGCAGCAGCTGTAGATTTTCCAAAGTACTCAATATGTCAGAATGACCAGTACATGTTTAGAAGGGTCATAGAAGAGTGGAAAATTTATAATTTTGATATTTTAAGAAAAAACATTAGGTCAAATGACCTACATACAGTTTGGAATCACCACATATTTAGTATCTTAAACTTTCTGTTGTGGATGTTCCCTGATCATCTTTAAAATATTTAAGAGCTCAAGATCCTGTTGTCTCCCAAAAATACAAGGTTTGTTTTGTATTTTCAACTTCAAATGCATATCCCATCCCATTGATAACAGTAGGCCTGAAAATAAAAATTTCATATTTAGAAAATGTTCATTTTCTTACTTATTTATTTTTTTATACATTTTATTGAAATTTTAACATATTAAAGACAAACTACACAAAACACACACAATCAATAGCAACGCCGAAAAGCAAATCAGAACTATAAACACTGAGCAGTCTGAGTTATGCATGGATAAGTTGGGAATAAAAAAAAAAAAAGAAATGTAGTCAGTTAACCAAAAACATACAGACCTATTCAATTAGAAGAGCCTAAGGTTCTCCACTTCAACATACCTGTGCCCCTCTGGAAGATATCACTAAGATCACCGGGCAAGTATTCCAATAGAGGCCGCCATACGTCCAAATATTTATCATTGTTACCCCTTGACTTTGCACTTAAGCTTTCCATTGGTAATGCTCTAAAAATTTCGTTATACCATTGAGTTACTGTTGGTGGCTTCTCCTTAATCCAGTTAAACAGAATACATTTTCGTGCTAAGAATAGAAGTTTTCTTAATAATTTTGATTTATTTTTGTCCGTCAATTTATTGGTAGATGGCAGCTCTAATAGAAACTGGCCCGGATCCTTACAGATTCTCATCTTCAGTATAGCACTGATTTCCTTAATTGCACAAGACCAGTATTTAACTATGACCCACTTATTTTAACCATTTTCTCTTAAAATAGCAAAATAGAAATTTTACACTTTTCTTTGACCCTCCCAAAGATGTACTGATCATTTTCAACACCTTAGAAAATCTCTAGCTGCTGCTGTTAAGAAAATACATCTGTATTTGAAGTAACACATGGGATGAAAACGTGTGTGGGCATTTTGAGCTGTTAGTCCTGGACAGAGATTTTGGCACATATCTTAAGTTGTTCATTGGGGTCATATTAGTCTGGAACAGGTGAGTTAACCTCTCCTAAATGATGTGCATCTCAGCTAGATCCTCCACTAAGTCCACTGTTTAATTATGAATCACAGCGACCCACCTGACCACCTGCAACATCTACACACTCAGAATAATCAAAACAGTGGAAACTTTGACTACAGCCCACACAACATATAGAAACTGAATAAAAGAAACTGGCCCTGATGTTTAGTTTCTTCAAATTTTTTTTCCTGGAAGTATGTTATTTTGCTGACAAAAAGAGCTGACTTCAAGGTTTGGTTTTATGATCTGATTTCACAGTAATGCCAGTTTAAGAAGTAATGCCAAGTTCTGATGGAAGTCAATAAAAGTTTTTAGCACTATATTTTATTTTTAACCAGACTGTTGTGGTACTGCCAGGTTTTTATGTTATATATGTGTTCATTTTATTAAAAAAAAAAAAAAAAAAATGTGTTTGATTTTTTTTTATTGTTATTTTGTTAATGGAGAGGACCATTTCACAGAGGGAAGTGACTGAACATGTATTCCTTCAATGCCATCGTTGTCCTGCTCCCACCAGAACGGCTCTGCATCCAGACTTGTGGTCCAGGCTGAGGAAAGATGCCATCAAAGTGACCAGTGTTCTCCAACCAGTTGTTGTTTGCATTATTCCTCTCATTTGGACAGAAATTCTGACGTGCACAGCAGGTTGCTATTACAACTGGTGAAAAGGTGAAGTGAAAATCTCTTCAATATCACCCTCCACCTCAACTTCAAAATCCCTAAAGTGTTTTCTACTGTTACACAGAGTGAGCTGAGGTTCACATGAACAGATTTCTCCTCTGGGTCACCAGTGATTTGTAGTCGTACATCTTCTCCCTCAGTGTTTTTCACACCCTAAAACAGAAAATGGTTATGTTTTTTTTTTGTTTTTTTTATGTTTAATGAGTAATTATATCCTTAAGAATAAATCAGGGAAAAAAGCACAGGATGTAGTGGATATGACTTTTTTTCTCTTAAAAGTTTGAAACGTACCTTTGGCAGTTGATGAGCTCTGAAAAAGGTCTGAATGGCACAAAACATTGGAATCTTGGGCTTTTCCAGGCATTTTGCAACTAATGCTCCAAAATCTAAATGCAAACAACTTGTTTTTGTTGAGTAAAGTAAGTAGAAAATGTAAAAAAAAAACCTCACACTCAAGGTTTGTTTCATTTATTCATGAAACTGCTTTATTGTCATATTTTGAAAAAGTTCATTGTTTAAAATAAGTTTTGTGAGATTTCATAGTGGGCTCTACCTAAAAGCCACAGAAAAAAAGTTAGCAGAAGTCATAAAAGTGGTAAATGTGATGTTATTAATTGTGGGTCAATGAAAATGACAGTTCAGTCATTCAGACAGTTCAGAAATAACCTACTTGCATGTGTCTGTGAGTCCCGTCAGTTATTTGAGGGATTTGATGCATTTCCTCAAAGCTCCGTCTGATCTCCAAGGCTTCATTTTCATTTGGCTCCTAAATCAGCTGTTTAATCTGTCGGTGTTTTCATTACAGCTTTACTAAACATGTAACCATGTTCTGTGCTACATCACGTAAAAACACATTCCGCCGCACTCGTTTCTTTCTGAACAAGTCCTGAAGAAGAAGCATGTTCCTCTGATGCTGCAGTTTCAAAAGAAACACGCAAAGAATAACCGTAATCTCGATTACTCCAGCTAACAAATCCATTGTTTATACGGGCGGCTTCCAGGTACAACTCATTTGCGAATGTCACAAACGGCAGACGTCACAACGCAAAGCATTATGGGATTGCTCTACTGACTGAATCGGATCGTAATCACGGTGCATGTAAATACGCACAGCAAGCAGATCACTTTAGGGCACGTTCATGTAAACAGGACAATCTGATAGAATTCAATCAGATCAGAAATAAAGTGTCCATGTAAATGCAGCTAGTGATGTGACCAGTCAGTAAAGAGGCTCTGTAAAAACAAAAAGCAGCTGTCTTTATTAGTAAAAGAACCCAACACAACAAAGACAATCAGAGGCTCTGGTTTCAGTCTTCCTGACCCTGAGGCGTCTGTGTCTGTAATTCTTCTACTTACAGAAGTCCATAAGTCCACAGACTTACTCATTTTAAAATATTCAATGGAAGTGATGGATGTTTTGGGAGAAATCAGCATTTGGGAGGGTAACTCTGAGCCAAAGCTTTAATGAGGTGGAACCAAGTCTGGAGGAAAAATTCAGTCTTCAACCAAGTCTTCAACCAAGCTGCAGAAGAGGAGAATTACTGACGGTCATCCAGCGCAGCCTCATAATTCCTCACAGGAAGATTAATTCCGTCATCAGACCTGTTCGATGAAGGCTTAGGGAAGGGCTTTAACAGGAACCAGCTTGGCCTTCGGGATCTGCAGCTCCTTCTGCTTCTCTGCACTGCTCCAGTCATGCATGTGATAACAAACCCAAATCATCGTGCAGCAGAAGTGTCTTCGTTTATTGAACAGCCGCAGAGTTCGAGCTGCAAATTGGATCCTCAAAAAAAAGAATTTTCTTTTCTTTCTCTGACTTTGAAAAACTGTGTTCTGAAAATCCACATGTTCCTTTTTCCATCACAGATCATCATTTGTCTCAGGCATAGGTGGAGGTGGAGGAGAATACTGGAAAAAGGACACAGTTTTTTTGTTTTTTGCAACTTTTTTGTTTTTTGCAACTTTAAAATATGTATTTCGGCACTACACAGGGTGAAAGTCTGTCACTGCCACTCAGAGCTTCGCTGAGAAAAAATATAAAGCTTTATTGTGTTTTGAAGTTTGAGTCTTTTATGTGTCTCCCCTGACAGAACCATCTTCCAAGTGGAACTCCAAACCTAGTGTGTGAGAAATGATTAGAGAAAATGAACTTACAGCATGTTTCATCACTTTCAAGCTCTGGCTGAGGTCCCAAACACACCTGATGAAGTGCTGGAGACGCCGCAGATAATCAGAGCTGACATGTCGAGGTGAATGCGACAGAAAGTGTGGATTAAAGCGGTGCCACCATGAGAAGCTGACTTCATGCTTCTTCACAGACAAACTCCAACCAGCGTGTCGACGTTAAAGTGTCACTGCAGCTCCTCCGCCAAACACCATGGGCGCTGCCAAGGGGGTGCTAGAGCTCCCCCTGGATTTGTCGTAGCACCCCATAGCACCCCAAGAAAATAATTCCTCATTTATTATTTTAATTTAACTTTATCCCATGTTTTTAAGGCCTTGTCCACACTGAAACTAAACTTCTAAACATCTTTTTCTTTGTCATTTTCAAAAAGTGTTCCATTCAAGAAATATCTCCATTCTCACAGATCCAGTGAAACTGTATGAAAATGCTGTAGTACATATGTCAGGCCTGTATGTGGCGTTGTAAGAAGATGTGTGGCTAACAACTTAAACTTTAAAAACCGGCTCACGGATTAAATAAAGTCTTTCAATCCAACCTGTTGCAAGGATTCTTCATCACAGATGAAAACTCCAAATGACACCCTTGTTTTGGAAGATGACATCTGGAAATGCATTAATTCGTTATGACGGAAGTTACTTGTTAAGCGTTTTTTTTTTTTTTTTTTTTTTAAGTTTTCAGAGAAGCCCCTCAGTGTCTCTCTGCTCTGGGTGAGTTTCTCAGCTGGAGGATGCCACCACTTTGTCCCACCACCAACAAGAAGAAAAAAAAAATAATATGCTAAACTAGACTGTTCAATTACACTGTTAACAACATGTTACAGAGGCAGGGCGACATCATCCTTTCAGTTTTCCACAGTAAGACACTTCTGGCATTTTCACATTTATGTGATTAGATAAATATTCCACTCATAAAAGAAAATAAAATTCATCAACAGAACTGATTGTTTTACACAAGATGAGTGTAATGTGATGTTCAATCACATCAAGTTCAAGAATGTCATGGTAATAATAATTTCATTTATAATGCACCTTTCATTAATAAAAAAAAACCTAACGTGCTATAGGGAAAAAAAATGAAACCACCAGAATATAATAAATCCAAAATAAAATAATAATATAGAATAAAAAGACTAAGATGCAACAGATTCAAATTATTGAGACTTGTGATAGGCCTGTCTAAACAGGTACGTCATGAGGCTTTTTTAAAAGCTTCCACAGTTTGTGGAGCCCTCTGGTGGTCAAGGAGGGAGTTCCAAACATGAGAAGCAGCTGAACAGAAGGCCCTGTCTCCCATGGTGTGAAGTGTGTTGCGAGGGGGACGAAGATTAGTGTTGTATGAACAGAGGGAACAGGAGGATATGTGGGGAGTGAGGAGGTCTATGAGGTATGTGGGGGCATTGCCATGGATTCACTGGTGGGTGATTTGGTGATTAGAGCAATTTTAAAATACATTCTGTAAGTGATGGGGAGCCAGTGAAGGTTATGGAGTATAGGTGCAATGTGCTCCTGTTTACGTTCTCTCATCAGAATTCTAGCTGCACTGTTTCAAATGTATTGAAGCCTTTGAAGGATTTTTTTTCCAGAGATCCCAAAGAGCAGGGAGTTACAGTAGTCAAGCCTGGATGAGACAAAGGTTTTTCCAGCATCGGTGATGACGTTGTACTGCAGTGAGTGTAGTTTCAAGTTGCTGAATTGGTTCAGTTTTTTCTGCACGAGTGGAATTGGAATGAAGTGAAGTCTGTGTGACCTAAAGAACTACCTGAGGAACAGCAGAAGGCACAGACAAACCAGTGACCCGGTGTAACTCCTGGCAATTACCTCTCAGAGATCACTTCTTGGAAGGATCAATCTCCTCGAGCTTTAAAATGAGTGTTTGGGCCCTTCAACAACCTCTGACCTGATAACCGAAGGACCCGGAAGACAAAGGTTTCAGCAGGTCAGTGCTCTGCAAAAAAGGGATGCTTAAAAACAAGATAAAAACACTAAATCTGAGGAAAATGATCTTGCTGCAAAGAAAGATGATTTCTTTTGACATGACGCCTTGAATTAATATTAAGGGCCCTGTCCCACTGGCGTTTAGGAGGATTTGCGTATGGATTGCGCACAAAATTGACTCATATTCGCTTAACATCCGCAATATGTATGAAACATGCTTGTATATGAGTCGGCCAACACCCGCACATGTCCACAATTTTCTGCATAGGCACGTTTTACCGTTGCCAGGATTTTTGAGCTGCACAAAATTTGGCTGCAGATGACATCCGCCTTACATACTCCATACATACTCAATACATACATATACATAATCAATCTATGCGCTGTATATCTGCCATTAACTGCTGATATCCGCAACTGACAGGGATTTGCGGCTTGGCAGTGGACCGGGACAGTGTGTAAAACAGATATATATCGTGCCCATCATGTCCACATCACAAACTAAAATATGCTGTAGCGACTGCATACAGATTGGCCACGAATAAAGCTTTTTTATTACATCTGCTTTACAGATGATTTGCGGACAATCTGTGAATGCATAACAAACACGTCACATACGAGGTCTATTAGAAAAGTATCCGACCTTGTTATTTTTTTCAAAAACCATATGGATTTGAATCACGTGTGATTGCGTCAGACAAGCTTGAACCCTCGTGCGCATGCGTGAGTTTTTCCACGCCTGTCGGTTGCGTCATTCGCCTGTGAGCAGGCTTTGAGTGAGGAGTGGTCCAGCCCCCTCGTCGTCGTTTCACTGCCAGGAAATGGCGAAATGATTTGGACTTTTTTTTCCATCAGAATTTTTTCAGAAACTGTTAGAGACTGGCAGCTGGAAACCATTAGAAAAAATTATCTGGCTTTCGGTGAAAATGTTACGGGCTTGGTAGAGAATAAGGAGTGTTACTGTCGCTTTAAGGATGGCCCCCAGCGGCTGTGGGGCGCGCCGCGCTCCGAAGCCGCCATCGATAGGCTGAACGACCATTTCATTTCTAAACGGATGGCTATCTGGATCCATGACCATCGTGTGCCATTTCTCTGGTTATCACAAGAGATGGACATCAACCATTTTCCGGCATCACGATGGATTCGCTACTGGAGCGAGACAATACCACCTCCGTTTTGGTCTCACAGGACGGCTTTGAGATGGCGTTCAGACAGCTGTTGGTGGTTTTTCCATCGAGAAATTGTGGATGTGCCTGGACATGCCAGAACATGTCCCGTGAGGCTTCATCACGGCGTTGCTTTGCGCCATGCGGCACCGCCGCGACGCGCGGAATTCCTCCGCACGTCTGTCTCAATGTGCCGAAAAAGTGCTGATGTCCACGTCTTTTCACAATTCCTGTGCTAGTCAGACGACGTCCCGGATAAAACACAGCGTCCAGTTTGGAAATGAACGGCACATTCCACTGTTACAGGAGTTTTTGTCATGGAAAGAGGAGCGGAGGCTTCGCGCATCGTGGCGATGGCACATGGCGCACAGCAACGCCGTGATGAAGCCTCACAGGACATGTTCTGGCATGTCCAGGCACATCCACAATTTCTCGGATAATCACTCGATGGAAAAACCACCGACAGCTGTCTGAACGCCATCTCAAAGCCATCCTGTGAGACCAAAACGGAGGTGGTTTTGTCTCGCTCCAGTAGCAAATCCATCGTGACGCGCGAAGCCTCCGCTTGGCTTTCCATGACAAAATCTCTTGTTAAAAGTGAAATCTGCCGGAAAATGGTTGAAGTCAAGCTCTGGTGATAACCAGAGAAATGGCACACGATGGTCATGGATCCAGACAGCCATCCGTTTAGAAATGAAATGGTCGTTCAGCCTGTCGATGGCGGCTTCTGAGCGCGGCGCGCCCCACAGCTGCTGGGGGCTGTCCTTAAAGCGACAGTAACACTCCTTATTCTCTACCAAGCCCGTAACATTTTCACCGAAAGCCAGATAAATTTTTCTAATGGTTTCCAGCTGCCAGTCTCTAACAGTTTCTGAAAAAATTCTGATGGAAGAAAAGCCCAAATCATTCCGCCATTTCCTGGCAATGAAACAGCGACGAGGGGGCTGGACCACTCCTCACTCAAAGCCTGCTCACAGGTGAATGACGCAACCGACAGGCGTGGGAAAAACTCACGCATGTGCACGAGGGTTCAAGCTTGCCTGACGCAATCACACGTGATTCAAATCAATATGGTTTTTGAAAAAAATAATAATGTCGGATACTTTTCTAATAGACCTCGTAAACCCA
The DNA here is from genome assembly GCF_902500255.1 of Thalassophryne amazonica. Taxonomy (NCBI): domain Eukaryota; kingdom Metazoa; phylum Chordata; class Actinopteri; order Batrachoidiformes; family Batrachoididae; genus Thalassophryne; species Thalassophryne amazonica. Next base: position 111,979,481 of record NC_047113.1, on the reverse strand, counting down.
ATGTACTATATGTGGCAGAAAGCGACATACCTGCCAGTCAGTGCCGGTCTGGCTGTGTACATCCACAAAGACGTAGCTGCTGCAATCCAGGACTTTTATTTAACACCAATAAAAGGAAGAGTTGCTGTTTAGCCACAACTCACTGTTTTCTGTGACACTCTCAAAAAAAAAAAAAAAATGTCTCACACCCTGAGTGGCTTCCCCCCTTCCGCTCCCCAAACTTATGAACAGTTAACCCTCGCATGAGAACAAGAACATTAACTCTGTGATCAACTTGTAAAGTCCAGCAAATGCTCCAGAGGCTGTATTGTTGATGTGAATAGTGATGCCGACGGCCCTAGTGCGCTTATTTTATTCCGCAATGCAGATGCTGTGCACACGCAACATGTGCACGATGCATTCATAATACACCCGTAATACTGCCATGATAATCTCAATGTGTCGGATCAGTTTCCTCACTACATGCATTATATAACCGTGATTGTTCATCATATATTCGCTATATATTATTAATATATCCGTAATTCATACTGGGACATTTGTCATTTTTGGACATTTTTGTTGCAGACGACAACGAATGCCCGTACTTTGTATACTCAATTCATGTGCAATTAATCCTCTCCCCAGTGGGACAGGGCCTTTAATCTAGAAATACGCATGTCGAAGACAAAGAAATTAACCATTAAAACAAGATAAATTATCTTTTTATCTTGGTAAGAACCAAATAATTTATAGGATACCAAGATGTGTTTTGGAGTATTTGGATCTTCTGATCATGCAAAATAAAAAAATCACATCACCCTTAGGTTTTTTTTTCTTTTTTTTCCCCTGTATGTGAGATGGAAGTACTTGATTTTTGAAGTGTTTTGATCCTTTGATCATGCAAAATAAATTTAAAAAATGCATCATTTCAGTGTTTTTTTTTTTTTTTTTCCCCCCCCTTCAGGACAGCAGCGTGCTATCTGGTTACTTTCAAACCACCTGCACATCCTCACACACTTCAGGCTGCATTCACATTATAGGCTGAAGTGGCACAAATCTATTTGTACAAAATACTAAAAGCAACAAATAATAATGACTATGAGCTATGAGACTATGAGTGTTGGATTTAATCACATCCTAATCAGGTGAGCAATGTGTGAATCACAACACTTTTTCCTCTTTGATTTCCCATTTTTAAAAGCTCCTGTTTGCTGACTTTCTTGCTATGTAGACAGTGTATCTCCTCATTATGTCTCTGAGATGTAAAAAACAGGAGCTGACTTCAAGTGATCTTGGTTTATTTAAGTGACAGATGCAACAAAGACGCCATGACACCACTGAAGGAGCTACAAGCTTCAGTGGCTGTGATTGGACGGATTTCTGTCTGTTAGTTGTCTTATGTGAGAGATGGGGATGGATCAGTTTACTGCCTGGGTGGTTGCTATCCAGGACCCTGGTGGTGTGGATGTGGTGAAGCACACCATCAGGGCATCCTCCCAGACTCGACTCGACTTGTTCTCCAGTCACAGCTTCACTGTAGACTGGAGCACAAAAAGCCTTTGTAAGAAGAAGACTTACTGTCAGTCGTGTTCACACAGCGCTGGTCTGACTTGGGGACATCGGGGTCCAGTCCAGCTGATGGGAATCTGTTTTAGCAGGGGAGAATTTTTCACCCTGGACTCATTTCCTAAAAGATACTCCAGGGATGTGTCTATTTTACCATCATGATGATCTTTATGGAGTAAATGCACTGAGCATGAAGTCAGCTGATCAGAGCCTCGGGGCTCCGATCACATTAAACACAACAATAATCATCATAAATGATGCCTGAACTTTACTCCAAGCACTCTTTCCCTGCTGGCTGCATGCCTGAAAAGTGTCACATTCTCCACATTGCCGCTCTGAGTGAAGCTCCGTGTGATTACTGGAGATCTGCTCTGTGTGCAGAGATTGATCGCTGAGCGCACTGACATTGAGCAAATATTTGCAAATGCCTTAGCAAGTGAAGCCACAAGCTGAATTTAATTGATTTTACCATCTGGCAAAGAGCGATGGGAAAGCCCTGCCATGCTGTGGAACTGTGTCTGGTCATACCTGTGTGGGTTGTGTCATGTGGGTTCCCAGAAATCCTTTCAACCGGTCAGATTCCAGACCAAGTCATTAGTTTTTGCTTGACAGTGAAGATGTTAGAGATGAAAATATGAACACTTGAGAATGTCAATTTTTATTTTTTGTTATTCATGTCAACAGCATGTTAAAAGTGAATCCTGCACTGTCACAAATGTATCATTTTCATTTACAGTCCTGACAGTTTACTTTACTTGTTATGCTGCAGTGCGCCAACTGTAACGTAGAGTTTATTACAGTACTGACCCACTGTTCAACCACAGGGAGCCGCAGTGGTTAAGTGACTAAATCTGAAAAATAAAAACGACAGTGAAACAACTCAATGCTATGTCATTATTTGACTATATTTGTACTATGTCAAAATGGAGAATTTAGAAAAATATGTGCTGACAATCATCTCAGGTATATGAGGAGGCTAAAACGGATGAGTTAAGATGACCAGTTATTGCACGGTGCACAGCGGTGCACAGTCAGAGAGCACTTGGCTCCCAAACAGAATATCCCTGATCCAGGCAAACCCCATTCTCCTTGTACAGCTGGAGTTGTGTTAGAAAAGCAACATCAACACATGGCTCCCAAACTGAAACTTGTCGAAGCCCAATGAAACCTCTTTGAAATGTTTTATTGTATTACTTCAGAAATATTTTGGCAACCACAGCTGCTTACGACAGTTTAACAGTGGGACAGCACTGTAATCCTTTGACAGAAATAAGATGCTGGATGTTACAGCAGGAACACTGCAGAATAACAGGATAACCATACGGTCGCATTAGCGGCAAGCGCCAGAGGCAAAGTGACGGCCTGACATTCAGTTTCAGTCAAAGTGGGCATTTTACAGCAGCAACAGACAACAGTCACTCTGCCGCCAGCTTGGCAGGACCAAAATAGACCTGGACCCATACTTACAAAGCTTCCTAAGGCTGAAAGTAGCTTCAAGAAAAATCTTTGAATTCCTGGAATTTGAAGATTTTTCTTAGAATTTTCCCTTGGTAAGAATAGAAGTTATTCACAAAGCTGTTAAGCTGTTAAAAACTGTTAAAAGAAAGGAGGAGGACTTTTAAGAAGCCTAAGAGTGTCTTAAACAGACAAGATGGTGGAAAGACACAGAGTAAGGAAAGACATTCTCCGTATGTTGAACGGCAGTAAGGTTCACTGTTCAGGAATGATTCACAGTTCATAAATTGTGTCCACAGTTTATCAGAGGTCAGTGTTGTGTGGGCCGCCAGAAAAGGAGGTACTGCTGGCCCACCACCAGAGGGCGCCCTGTCTGGAGTGCGGGCTCCAGGCACCAGAGGGCGCAGCCGCCTCACAGGAGCAGCCAGGGTGACAGCTGTCACGCTTCACCTCCAACAGCTGTTACCAATCATCTGATCGGCAGGAGTATATCAGCAGGATGACGTCTCCACCTCTTTGCCGAGATATCGTTTCTACCGAGAAGGTAACGTACTCAGCTAACTGTTTGACAGTGATCTTTGTGACTTTGTGCATTACTCTGAGAGAACTTTCCAACGAGAGGTGGAGGTAGCTTACCTGCCGTTCGGATTCCTGGGTGCGAACGCGCCCTCCTTTAATTGTTCTTTATTCCTCGCCAGCAGTACCAGGTCCGACATGCGGAGGCAGTGGCCACCTGGGAGTTCGGGACTTGGCGGCTCCAGTATTCCCGGGGTCTGGTGGCGGAGGAAACCGTGTGGTTCCGGTTCTACTTTGGAGAGGCGTCTCCTATCTTCGAGCCTGCCCACACAACACCTGTGTGAATTTGACTTTGTCCATTATTGTAATCTGTTGTACTTGTTGTGCATATTCACAACAGTAAAGTGTGTTATTTGACCTATTCCATTGTCCGTTCATTTGCGCCCCCTGTTGTGGGTCCGTGTACTTACACTTTCCCAACAGTCAGAGGTCAAGTACTGTGTGTGTGACACAGTTCCAATTAAGCAGGACGTAGCTGGGCTCAATACAGTTTGATATCAGAGTTCATGCAGTTCTTAGGAAGAGTTCTTGGAACAGTTCTTTATCATAGCGCAGTCACAGACAGGAATGAGTGAGGACGGGATCCCACTAAGACGAGGAGGAACTTAACTGCTGTGAAGCAGAGCCGCGCTCTGAGCTGAGAGCCGAGGAGTTCCAAGATGACTCTCTGTGCAAGGATCCAGGAACCAGGGCAGCGTGGGAGCCACTCAGGAAGGCGTCTGGAACACCAGGAAAAACAGTTTGCTCTAATACGGGAATTAGAGAGTTGGCCAGGTTACCTGAAATTTAGCTGCGGAAAGCTCTGATGTCTTAAGTGCATGGGAGCGGCAGGTAGATGCGGCCAAGGTCACAGAGAGGCAGTCAGGCTTCATCCTCCTGGAAACGGTCTGGGTCATGGATCATGGAAAAGTCCGTGAAGAACCACGCTGTGGGATTTCAAGCAATCTCCAGGAACATGTAATGCAAACTGCAACACAAATATCTGGCAACTACTCAACAGAAAGCCAGGGTTTAAATAATCTATCAGTCATCAGTCACATATCCAGGTGATCCATGTGTGAAAAATAACAGAGGGCGCCATCTGGTGGAGAAACTAATCCATGAAACTGGTAAAAAGAGAGAGTTAAAACCAGGATCTGGGGGAAATCCTGACAGATACCTGTCCAGGGGAAAAATGTACATTGCATGTAAATTCTATAATATCCATGCAATTTTTCATATCAAAGTAGCAGCAGACAGAGCCTAAATGGTAGCCTACAACACTCACTTGTTTGAGGAGAACTTTCCTTGTGTGCTGCAGTCTCTGCTCTCACTTTGGATTGCAGCACAAACCAGTGCTGCTCACACTCGCCCCCTGTGCACAATTACAAGGATAGAGAGTAAACATAACAATATAATATTTCTTCCTATTCCCCTTTGGACACATTATGTTAACATTGTTCTTGTTTTGCCTTTTTTAATTTTGTGATTTTCTATGTTTTTTTGTTTGTTTCATTCTATATTTGTTTTGTTTTTCATGTTCGAAATAAAACCATCAATCAATCAATAATTGGCATGTGAATGAGGTATGTTCAAACATTTTGAAGCTGTGTAACAACTCATTTAATTAGTCCGTATTTCATTTTGCTGTCGTTCTTGGTGGTTTCTTATTGCTGGCTTAGTTTTTGTAATGTTAGCATTTAGTTTGACTTCGCTTGACCAGCTGAATGTTTTCATACAGTACAGAAGCTGGTTTGTGAGCGTTGTGGAGGAGGAGAGATGCAGCTCCTCCGTGAGTGGTGCTGGTGTGTGGTGTTGGGCTTCTGCCGCTGCATGTGATGGGGCGAGTGTGGCTACTGTCATGCCATGATGCTGGCCAGGCCAGGAAGAATTTGTTAGCCTCCTCCACCAGCACACAGCAGTCTGTGATTGTGGTGGTGTTCCAGCGCCTGAAAGTACATGTAACCTATGTGAGTCCTAGCTAGTTCAATTTCAGTTAGTTCGATTTGTTTATTTTAATTTAGTTCAATTTCAGTTAGTGTGATTTCAATTTATTTTTATTTAGTTCACTTTCAGTTAGTTTGATTTCAATTTATTTTTCATTTATTTCACACCAAATCACAACTAAAAAAGTTAAAGTCTAAGCTTACCTAGACCCACAGCAAGCACACAGGTGACAGTGGCAGGAGAATGCAGGTAGTTCCTGAAGGATGGAGGAATTGATACCATTGACTGGCCCCCACTCTTACCTGAGTTAAATCCAGTAGAACACCTCTGGGACAGTTCATAAAAATAAATTGGCCAGTCGAACAACCTCTTTCTCTCTCCTTCTCACACCGTCACTCAGTCGCACACACATGCACACAGAGACACACATGCACACACAGACAGACAGTCATGCAAGCACACACATACACACACGCACACCTTAATCAATATTGTTTGACTTTGTGGGGAGAAAAATGCCAAGAACATTAGGTAGTAAAAATAAATAAATAATTGAAAAAAAAAATCAGTTTGATGATAAAAAATAAATAAATAAAAAGAAAGTTGTGTTGAGTATGACAACTCTTGTTCATGCATACGTAGTAGTTCATAATTTCCTACTACATTGAATTAAATTCTGAGGCTGTTCTGTTATTCATTCATACACTTAAGAATATTCATGTTCTGAATTTATAAAATACTTGCTCTGTAAAATAGTTCCTTTACTATTGTGATCAAAACACTTAATCTCAGTACTGAGGCTGTCCTGTAAATGAAGAGTTCAGGCGCAAAACCCTGTATCTCCACCAGACCACTCTTATTTTAAATAAGGATATTTACCTGATTGAAGTTGTACATCTCCATGAATCATTCTTTCTTGTTATGAAATGGTTATGGTGCACTGAACAAATTTCAAAAATCAACCTTTACTCAGAAATGTGAAGCGCTGTTGATGTCAGCTGACAGCTGCGCTTCACATTCTCTTTCTGTCACGTTCGGCTGGAACATACAAGGTTTGGAGCCGTCATTATTTACACCGTGGCTTTGTTGATCAGAAACTTCTTCATCTTCTTCAAAAACAATCGATATGTCACTTAAATCTTCGCTACAAGTATAATCGCTCACTATGACTTCGCTGTACGTGTCTGCCATATTGGTAAAGAGCCGTGCCGCAACACATTTACTCGAATGACGTCACAGCCATCACAGCGAAAAAGTAGGCCAACTCCGACGTCATGGCGTGGCAGGGACCCTTTAAGAATATTCATGTTCTGAGTTCATAAAAACTTGTTCTGTAAATAGTTCTCTTACTTTTGTGATCAAAAACATTGATTTGAATCTCAATTTTGAGGCTGTTCTGTAAATAGTTTTCAAATAAACAACAAATATTGCAGCTTCTGATCAATTCATATCAATTTCAGACTGAAAATAATGCACAGATTTAACTCCCAGCCATTTCGGGTTACACCACGGCCACTTCCACATTAGGCTCTGCCCACTACGAGAACAGATACGGATACAGATCATTTAGATCAAATCAAATCAATTTTATTTATATAGCGTCAAATCACAACAAACAGTTGCCCCAAGGCGCTTTATATTGTAAGGCAAAAGCCATACAATAATTACAGAAAAACACCAACGGTCAAAATGACCCCCTATGAGCAAGCACTTTGCAACAGTGGGAAGGAAAACGCCCTTTAAACAGGAAGAAACCTCCAGCAGAACCAGGCTCAGGGAGGGGCAGTCTTCTGCTGGGACTGGTTGGGGCTGAGGGAGAGAATCAGGAAAAAGACATGCTGTGGAGGGGAGCAGAGATCGATCACTAATGATTAAATGCAGAGTGGTGCATACAGAGCAAAAAGAGAAAGAAACACTCAGTGCATCATGGGAACCCCCCAGCAGTCTAAGTCTATAGCAGCATAACTAAGGGATGGTTCAGGGTCACCTGATCCAGCCCTAACTATAAGCTTTAGCAAAAAGGAAAGTTTTAAGCCTAATCTTAAAAGTAGAGAGGGTGACTGTCTCCCTGATTCGAATTGGGAGCTGGTTCCACAGGAGAGGAGCCTGAAAGCTGAAGGCTCTGCCTCCCATTCTACTGTTACAAACCCTAGGAACTACAGTCTGAACTGCAGTCTGAGAGCGAAGCGCTCTATTGGGGTGATATGGTACTAAGAGGTCCCTAAGATAAGATGGGACCTGATTATTCAAAACCTTGTAAGTAAGAAGAATAATTTTAAATTAAATTCTAGAATTAACAGGAAGCCAGTGAAGAAAGTCCTATATGGGTGAAATATGCTCTCTCCTTCTAGTCCCCGTCAGTACTCTAGCTGCAGCATTTTGAATTAACTGAAGGCTTTTCAGGGAACTTTTAGGACAACCTGATAATAATGAATTACAATAGTCCAGCCTAGAGGAAATAAATGCATGAATTAGTTTTTCAGCATCACTCTGAGACGAGACCTTTCTAATTTTAGAGATATTGCGCAAATGCAAAAAAGCAGTCCTACATATTTGCTTAATATGCGCATTGAAGGACATATCCTGATCAAAAATGACTCCAAGATTTCTCACAGTACTACTAGAGGTCAGGGTAATGCCATCCAGAGTAAGGATCTGGTTAGACACCATGTTTCTAAGATTTGTGGGGCCAAGTACAATAACTTCAGTTTTATCTGAGTTTAAAAGCAGGAAATTAGAGGTCATCCATGTCTTTATGTCTGTAAGACAATCCTGCAGTTTAGCTAATTGGCTTCCTCTGGCTTCATGGATAGATAAAGCTGGGTATCATCTGTGTAACAATGAAAATTTAAGCAATGCTTTCTAATAATACTGCCTAAGGGAAGCATGTATAAAGTGAATAAAATTGGTCCTAGCACAGAACCTTGTGAAACTCCATAATTAACTTTAGTCTGTGAAGAAGACTCCCCATTTACATGAACAAATTGTAATCTATTAGATAAATATGATTCAAACCACTGCAGCGCAGTGCCTTTAATACCTATGGCATGCTCTAATCTCTGTAATAAAATTTTATGGTCAACAGTATCAAAAGCAGCACTGAGGTCTAACAGGACAAGCACAGAGATGAGTCCACTGTCTGAGGCCATAAGAAGATCATTTGTAACCTTCACTAATGCTGTTTCTGTACTATGATGAATTCTAAAACCTGACTGAAACTCTTCAAATAGACCATTCCTCTGCAGATGATCAGTTAGCTGTTTTACAACTACCCTTTCAAGAATTTTTGAGAGAAAAGGAAGGTTTGAGATTGGCCTATAATTAGCTAAGATAGCTGGGTCAAGTGATGGCTTTTTAAGTAATGGTTTAATTACTGCCAACTTAAAAACCTGTGGTACATAGCCAACTAAAAAAGATAGATTGATCATATTTAAGATCAAAGCATTAATTAATGGTAGGGCTTCCTTGAGTAGCCTGGTAGGAATGGGGTCTAACAGACATGTTGATGGTTTGGAGGAAGTAACTAATAAAAATAACTCAGACAGAACAATCGGAGAGAAAGAGTCTAACCAAATACCAGCATTACTGAAAGAAGCCAAAGATAACGATATGTCTTTGGGATGGTTATGAGTAATTTTTTCTCTAATAGTTAAAATTTTATTAGCAAAGAAAGTCATGAAGTCATTACTAGTTAAAGTTAAAGGAATACTCGGCTCAATAGAGCTCTCACTCTTTGTCAGCCTGGCTACAGTGCTGAAAAGAAACCTGGGGTTGTTCTTATTTTCTTCAATTAGTGATGAGTAGTAAGATGTCCTAGCTTTACAGAGGGCTTTTTTTTTATAGAGCAACAGACTCTTTTTCAAGGCTAAGTGAAGATCTTCTAAATTAGTGAGACGCCATTTCCTCTCCAGCTTACGGGTTATCTGCTTTAAGCTGCGAGTTTGTGAGTTATACCACGGAGTCAGGCACTTCTGATTTAAGGCTCTCTTTTTCAGAGGAGCTACACTATATCTCACTCACAGAGTTTAGGTAGCTACTCTGCACTGTGTTGGTATATGGCATTGGAGAACATAACAAAGAAGGAATAATATCCTTAAACCTAGTTACAGCGCTTTCCGAAAGACTTCTACTGTAATGAAACTTATTCCCCACTGCTGGGTAGTCCATCAGAGTAAATGTAAATGTTATTAAGAAATGATCAGACAGAAGGGGGTTTTCAGGGAATACTGTTAAGTCTTCAATTTCTATACCATAAGTCAGAACAAGATCTAAAGTATGGTTAAAGTGGTGGGTGGACTCATTTACATTTTGAGCGAAGCCAGTTGAGTCTAATAACAGATTAAATGCAGTGTTGAGGCTGTCATTCTCAGCATCTATGTGGATGTTAAAATTGCCCACTATAATTATCTTATCTGAGCTAAGCACTAAGTCAGACACAAGGTCTGAAAATTCACAGAGAAACTCATAGTAACGACCAGGTGGACGATAGATAACAACAAATGGTTTTTGGGACTTCCAATTTGGATGGACAAGACTAAGAGTCAAGCTTTCAAATGAATTAAAGCTCTGTCTGGGTTTTTGATTAATTAATAAGCTGGAGTGGAAGATTGCTGCTAATCCTCTCCCTCAGCCTGTGCTACGAGCATTCTGACAGTTAGTGTGACTCGGGGGTGTTGACTCATTTAAACTAACATATTCATCCTGCTGTAACCAGGTTTCTGTAAGGCAGAATAAATCAATATGTTGATCAATTATTATATCATTTACTAACAGGGACTTAGAAGAGAGAGACCTAATGTTTAATAAACCACACTTAACTATTTTAGTCTGTGGTGCAGTTAAAGGTGCTATATTATTTTTTCTTTTTGAATTTTTATGCTTAAATAGATTTTTACTGGTTGTTGGTGGTCTGGGAGCAGGCACCATCTCTACGGGGATGGGGTATTGGGGGGATGGCAGGGGGAGAGAAGCTGCAGAGAGGTGTGTAAGACTACAACTCTGCTTCCTGGTCCCAACCCTGGATAGTCACAGTTTGGAGGGTTTAATAAAATTGGCCAGATTTCTAGAAATGAGATCTGCTCTATCCAACGTGGAATGGATGCCGTATCTCCTAACAAGACCAGGTTTTCCCCAGAAGCTTTGCCAATTATCTATGAAGCCCACCTCATTTTTTGGACACCACTCAGACAGCCAGCAATTCAAGGAGAACATGCGGCTAAACATGTCACTCCCGGTCCGATTGGGGAGGGGCCCAGAGAAAACTACAGAGTCCGACATTGTTTTTGCAAAGTTACACACCGATTCAATGTTAATTTTAGTGACCTCTGATTGGCGTAACCGGGTGTCATTACTGCCGACGTGAATTACAATCTTACCAAATTTACACTTAGCCTTAGCCAGCAGTTTCAAATTTCCTTCAATGTCGCCTGCTCTGGCCCCCGGAAGACAATTGACTATGGTTGCTGGTGTCGCTAACTTCACATTTCTCAAAACAGAGTCACCAATAACCAAAGTTTGTTCCTCGGCGGGTGTGTCACCGAGTGGGGAAAAACGGTTAGAGATGTGAACGGGTTGGTGGTGTACAGGGGGCTTCTGTTTAGGACTACGCTTCCTCCTCACAGTCACCCAGCCGGCCTGCTTTCCCGGCTGCTCAGGATCTGCTGGGGGACAGCTAACAGCTGCTAAGCTACCTTGGTCCGCACCAACTACAGGGGCCTGGCTAGCTGTAGGATTTTCCAAGGTGCGGAGCCAAATCTCCAATTCGCCCAGCCTGGCCTCCAAAGCTACAAATAAGCTACACTTATTACAAGTACCATTACTGCTAAACGAGGCCGAGGAATAACTAAACATTTCACACCCAGAGCAGAAATGTGCGGGAGAGACAGGAGAAGCCACCATGCTAAACCAGCTAAGAGCTAGTAGCTGTGCTAAGCTAGCGGATTCCTAAAAACACACAAAGTGAATAATGTGTAAATAATTTAGAGGTGATTCAGCAGAGGGAGTCCTTTATTTAAGACACGTGAAGATTATACTGTGAAACAAATCGTTATCTAGTTATCTAGATCAATCTAACTACGCAGATTAAACAGCTAACAGATACAGCAAAGCACCGCTGTGCTCCGGAACAGGAAGTGATACAATACCGCAGTGAGAGCCAACCACCAGTAGAGGCCAAGGGTTAGGGTTAGGGTTAGGGTTAGATACAGATACAGGTAGCGGTGTACTCGCTCATCCCTAACCTTTATAATACACTAAACAGCACTGACAACACAGTCATTTGGAGTGATGAGACCAAAATTTAACTTTTTGTCTGCAACCATACACGTTATATTTGGAGAGGAGTCAATATGGCCAGTGATGAAAGGTACACCATTCCTACTGTGAAACATGAAGGAGGATCGCTGATGTTTTGATGTGTGAGTTGGACCAACTGCAGTTCGCCTACAGGCCCAACATCAGCATATATATATATATATATATATATATATATATATATATATATATATATATATATATATATATATATATATAGAGAGAGAGAGAGAGAGAGAGAGAGAGAGAGAGAGAGAGAGAGAGAGAGAGAGAGAGAGAGAGAGAGAGAGAGGGGAAAATAAGTATTTGAACACCCTGCGAATTTGCAAGTTCTCCCACTTAGAAATCATGGAGGGGTCTGAAATTTTCACACGCTGTTTGATGAACATTTTCCTCTACTTGCACCCACCTTGTGTGTTTTTTAAGAGCTGACATAACGTGAATTTCTCCTCTGTGAGATCAATAAAGTTTATCTTTATCTTATGTGTGAGCTACAAAGGCATTTCCTATGCCTTTGGTCAAAATTGATCGCAGGATGAATGCAACATGTTATCAGAAAATACTGGAGGAAAATTTGCACTCACCAGCCTGGAAGCTGTGTATGAGATGTACTTGGCTGTTCCAACATGACAGTGATCCAAAACACAAAGCCAAGTTGGCTTGCCATTGGCTACAGCAGAATAAAGTGAAGGTTCTGGAGTGGCCATCTCAGTCTCCTGACCTCAATATCATTGAGCCACTGTGGGGAGATCTCAAACATGCAGTTCATGCAACACAGTCCAGGAATTTACAGGAACTGGAAGCACTGCAAATGTGCTTTATTATTGGAATGTGATGTACCTGGGTGACATTTGGATGATTACATTCCACACAGTGGACATGGCTCGGCTCAAAGTTGACTGGCACACTTTTGACCAATCGGCCAGCTCCCACTGGAATGCCCCTGTTGCCAGGAATCCCAGTGTGCTCAGCACCTGTGTGAGTACAGACAACCCCTGGCCCCTTGCCGTATTGTGCTGTAGGGCCAGCTGCATTCTGTGCACAACTCTAGTAAGAGTGGCCTTGGTAATCGAAGTTGGCTTATGCGCCAATTATCATCATATTCAAGTAAGTTCTTACGTTCCCTGATTACATACTCACTTTGGATTGCACCATTTGCGAGGTCCTGTAACAACGCTGATGCAGCCATTGTTAGTGACATTTTCCTCATCACTTTGCACATACTTTTATATCCACCAATATAATTGCAAACACGTGGGTGTGTTAATTGTTCATAAGTGTGTCTCTGTTGTGCAAATTACTCTGATGACTTTTTGCGTTCACACTATTAACAGTGTCTCTGCATCACCTCTATGTGTCAGCAGAGGAACAATAGCTGTAGAAATGTACGTACGCCAGCCAGGATTTTGGCATGGCCCATCGCACATTTCCATGGTTATTTCACTTTGGTAAGGGCCCTGTCCCACTGGGGAGAGGATTAATTGCACATGAATTGAGTATACAAATTGCGGGGCGTTCGTTGTCATCCACAACAAAAAGGGCCAAAAATGACAAATGTCCCTGTATGAATTACGGATATATTAATAATATATAGTGAATATATGATGAACAGTCACGGTTATATAACGCATGTAGTGAGGAAACTGATCCGACACATTGAGATTATCACGGCAGTATTACGGGTGTATTATGAATGCATCGTGCACGTATTTCGCATGCACGGCATCTGCATTGCGGTCATAAAATAAGCGCACTCGGGTCGTCAGCATCACTATTCACACCAACAATACAGTCTCTGGAGCATTTGCTGGACTTGGACAAGGTAATTACAGAGTCAATGTTCATTTTGTCATGCAAGGGTTAACTGTTCATGAGTTTGGGGAGCGGGAGGGGGAAGCCGCTCAGGGTGTGAGACGGTGTTTTTTTTTTTTTTTGAGAGTGTCACAGAAAACACGTCAGCGTGAGTTGTGGCTACACAGCAACTTTTCCTTTTGTTGGTGTTAAATAAAAGTCCTGGATTGCAGCAGCTACGTCTTTGTGGATTTACACAGCTGGACCGGCACTGACTGGCAGGTATGTCACTTTCTGCCACACTTTGGGTTTACGTGACATGTTTGTTATGCATTCACAGATTGTCCGCAAGTCAGCTGCAAAGCAGATGTAATAAAAACGCTTTATTTGTGGCCAATCTGTATGCATTCGCTACAACATATTTTAGTTTGTGATGTGGACATGATGGGCACAATATATATCTGTTTTACACACTGTCCCGGTCCGCTGCCAAGCCGCAAATCCCCGTCAGTTGGGGATAACAGCGGTTAACGGCAGATACACAGCGCATAGAGTGAGTATGTATTGTATACGAATTGAGTATGTATGGAGTATGTAAGGTGGATGTTATCCGCATTCAAATTTTTGAACAGCTCAAAAATCCTGGCTGCGGACATGTGTGCCTCTGCGGATGATCACGGGTGTGTTCGGATGACGGCCGACTCATACAGGCATGTTACACGGATATTGTGGATGTTTGGCGAATATGGGCCAATTTTGTGCACAATCACGCAAATCCTCCTAAACACCAGTGGGACAGGTCCCTAACATCTAACCGTTTTTGTGGAGACTGACGTATGCCACATATTTGTGTGTATGCAGCCTTTGTACATGAGACATGTGATTCTAAAAGTACTAAACCAGATGTCCTTTTTTTGCCAAAACACTGCTCTAGACCAAGAAATAGACCCAGAATCTATTATTGCACCCACTCTCATTGTGGTGAATCTCACTGGGGACATTGAAAAGGAGGTCCTTGATACTCCACAGCAGCTTCCTGACCCAGGTGGGGGGACTATTAAACCATTTCTTTGTTCCTCCATCTGTCAGGCCTTCTTTGCTACAGTTCTGTCATTCCTCACAACTGCTTATCATCCCAGCATCAATTTGATCGTAGACCTCATCAAAAGACACTTGTGGTAGCCCATGCTATATGCAGACACCAAGGCTGAATCTCAATTCTACCCCTCGGCCCTTCCCCTTACACCTTCCCCTCCGTTTTGTGCGGGCACGAGAGACAGAGGGGTGTCTCAATTGTCTTTTTGGTTGTCTTTTTGGAGTTAGGTGGAGGGCTTCAAACCCCTCCAAATGGAGTGAATCTGGATAAACACTCCGTTTAGAGGGGTAGGAGGAGCTTACCGCTGTCTCTGAAAAAAACAACATGGCGCCAAAAGAGTCGCTCAAATGAAGCGGCTTTCATTACAAATTACGCTGTTTAGAAAGTTCTAACTTCCCAAAAATCTTTACAGGCAGTTGTCTATGACAGCAACGTGTATGCTGCTGGATGTATGTTGCGTATATGGTCGTTCTGAAGAATATCGTAACGTCGCTCGTGTGCTGAGGTGTTATAACGCACATACACACGAACGCTACGATAAAACACTTTTATATCTCACAATGGAGAAAATCATGATAAAGGATATGCACGTTACTTTGTATGTTCATAAATCTTTGGATAATATCAATCCCTGCTGTTGGATTTCAAGGTCTGTAACACGTGTGTATTTTGTAAACAAACAGGAGCCCTGAGCACACTCAAATGAGGAGAACTCATTGTATATGTGTAACACATAACCTGACGAACTAGATGCAGCCCATAACATACATACAGGTGCTGGTCATATAATTAGAATATCATGAAAAAGTTGATTTATTTGTCATTCCATTGAAAAAGTGAAACTTGTATACATTCATTGCACACAGACTGATATATTTCAAGTGTGTATTTTAATTACCAATTAATTAATTAATTAATAATCAATTGATGAATGATTATTCAAACAATATTCATTATTACTATTATTGATTAATTATTATTAGTATTATTAGCATTAATTAATTACTAATTAATTCATTATTAATATTATTTATTATTATTATTATTATTATTTGTGTGTTGGGGGTTTGGCTGGATATTTTGGTGTTGTTTTCTTTTCTTTGCTCTCCAGGTGGTATGCAAACTGGGTTTTTGTCTGTGGAGAAGGTGCTGGCAGAAGAGTCCTTCACCCTCATCAGCATTATTGGCTGCACTTGTGGAGGATGTTCACGTGCAGGCCTAATGACTTGCAGCACCTGTGGATGATGCTCACGTGCAAACTTAAAGACTTTCAGCTGAAGCAGATAATGAGATGGCGTTCTGCATTTAAGCCATGAGTGATTCGAGCAGAATTGCCGGGAACTCGACCTTGTGATGTTCGTTTGTGAGACGCTGAGGGCCGCGTCTGGGTTTGACACATCGTGCCTGTGAAGGAGGACGGGTGAGGGACACATGCTGTCAGCACACATCAGAGGTGATGATTGTCTGAATAAGTGTTAACAGTAATTTGGTATTTTGTTACGCAGTATATTTGAACATTGATGAGAATTGTGCAGCTCGCTTCTCACTGCCGTGGCGTATGGAATGATGATCCTCCACCTGTTGTGAGAAGCTGCTCATTTACATAAAGCTTAAATTCAGACCTGAATGTGTTGCTGATAGTGTGTGCCTTTGAAGGATATTTGTTGTAGCTGTTGACTTACCTCACCTTTTCCATCCTTCACAGAGTCAGTTTGTCGTGTCCACCTGGGGGGTGTTCGGCAGTGAGTCTGGGTCCAGAAGCGTCGGGCTTCGATCCATTTGGGCGCTGGAGAGCGCGCCGTCCTTCACCTCGCCAGACAACCGCACATTTATGTTGTACACAAATTATTGCACAGAAGGGAAATAAATTTGTTTTGTTTTTGGAACCGCTTTCTGGTTATTTAGCGCTGGGTTCAGTCAGACGCTGGTCCGCTCCTCAACTCGCGTCTGCACATAACAGTAGTTCCCGGCCATTCCAAAATGGACCCAGCGGCAGAAGCGGTTCCTTTTGCTGAAAAAGTTCAAGAATACTTGGAGAAGATATGGGAGCAATTACGGCCTCTCGCAAATCAAATTAAACAAACAGATGCAGCGCAAGCCGTTCTGCTTCCTGCTGCTCCAGCTGCAGCACTATCGATACCGGTGCAGATAACTCCGTCACCCAAGGGGAGGCGGAGTGCGGCGGATTATTCCGTGGAATTTTTTCTGCTCAGTCCGGTTGGAATGCCGCAGCTTTGAGAGGAGTGTTTGTGGATGGTTTGAACGATTCATTAAAAGACGAGCTAGCAGTCCGTGACGAACCAAAAGATTTAGATGAGCTGATATCTTTGGCTATTCGTCTACATGATCGGATAAAGGAGTGTGGACGCGAGAGAGAGCGGACATCAGAGCGGGTCTTTTCGTCTCAGGGTTTTCCCCAACACAGATCAGGGCTGCCTTTTCTTCACCCCACTGAGACTCCTCCGACGGGACCTCTGGCTCCTCTTGCGGATGAGCCCATGCAGCTCGGATGAGCTGAAGCCGCCATATTGTCCCGGTCACATAAGCGTCAAGAAAGATAACAATGACGTATCTCCAGGTGTTCTTAGACAGGCATAATAACGGACAAAAAAAAAAAAAAAAGGGGCAGACATTTGGTTGTTTAGTTAATTGGGCTGTTTTTGTTTTTATGTAAGGGGTTATAAATTGTTTGGGGATTTAGAGGCGGTTCTGGTGGAGTGAACGACTGGCAGTTCGGAGCTCGGCTGGACTCAGGTAATCATTATTTGACTTTAGGTAATTTTTGTTTGAGGATTGGGTCGTTTTGTTTTGTTGTTTTTTATTTCCCTGTTTCCCTAACCCCAACCTCACATGCTCTAAGACTGTTTGTCTTTTGGGTTGTGGGGTGGTGCAGGTTGGTTACGCTGAGCGTTTCTCAGAAAACCTCTGCACCTAGGGGGGGGGGGTTGTCAGGGGTGTTTTTTTGGGGGGTTTGGTTGATGCCCAGGGTGCCTCCTGGGGTTGATGGTACGGTCCTCTGGGGGGCGCTGTTGCTCCATGAATACCTGGGGACCTCTGTGGGATTCCGGCTTTGGCTGTTACTCCTGGAACTGGCGGTAAAGGTCTTCTGGGGGGTGTTGGGCTCTGCAAGTCGTTCTGGGAGGGTTGTTTGTTATTTTTCTTTGTGAATTTATGTTTGTATTGTGTTGTTGGGGCTATGTTGGGTTGTTGGATTTGGGTGTTTTTCTTTTCTTCCCGGGGTTGGATGGGACAGTCCCCTGGGGAGGGTTTGGGTGGGTTTTATGTTTTTTCTTGTATGTTGGGTTGTATATGGGACTCTTTGGGGTTTTTGTTGATGCCAGCCGGCCTTCCAGCCGCGGTGCCCTGTCCTGCTATTCTGCTGTGGACCTTGGGAGCGTTACGCTGTCTGCTTCCTGTCGTGGACCCCGGAGGGAGGTGCTGTTCTCGGGCCTGGTCTGTTCGGTCCCCGGGAGGCTTCCCGTTGATGGGGGGGGTACTGTTGTGTGTTGGGGGGTTTGGCTGGATATTTTGGTGTTGTTTTCTTTTCTTTGCTCTCCAGGTGGTATGCAAACTGGGTTTTTGTCTGTGGAGAAGGTGCTGGCAGAAGAGTCCTTCACCCTCATCAGCATTATTGGCTGCACTTGTGGAGGATGTTCACGTGCAGGCCTAATGACTTGCAGCACCTGTGGATGATGCTCACGTGCAAACTTAAAGACTTTCAGCTGAAGCAGATAATGAGAAGGCGTTCTGCATTTAAGCCATGAGTGATTCGAGCAGAATTGCCGGGAACTCGACCTTGTGATGTTCGTTTGTGAGACGCTGAGGACCGCGCCTGGGTTTGACACATCGTGCCTGTGAAGGAGGACAGGTGAGGGACACATGCTGTCAGCACACATCAGAGGTGATGATTGTCTGAATAAGTGTTAACAGTAATTTGGTATTTTGTTACACAGTATATTTGAACATTGATGAGAATTGTGCAGCTCGCTTCTCACTGCCGTGGCATACGGAATGATGATCCTCCACCTGTTGTGAGAAGCTGCTCATTTACATAAAGCTTAAATTCAGACCTGAATGTGTTGCTGATAGTGTGTGCCTTTGAAGGATATTTGTTGTAGCTGTTGACTTACCTCACCTTTTCCATCCTTCACAGAGTCAGTTTGTCGTGTCCACCTGGGGGGTGTTCGGCGGTGAGTCTGGGTCCAGAAGCGTCGGGCTTCGATCCATTTGGGCGCTGGAGAGCGCGCCGTCCTTCACCTCGCCAGACAACCGCACATTTATGTTGTACACAAATTATTGCACAGAAGGGAAATAAATTTGTTTTGTTTTTGGAACCGCTTTCTGGTTATTTAGTGCTGGGTTCAGTCAGACGCTGGTCCGCTCCTCAACTCGCGTCTGCACATAACAATTATTATTATTATTATAAATTACAAATGAATTACATTAATTAACATGACATGATTGCGATGCGTTGAAGAAATCTGCAACTTCTTCTGTTTCTTTGCATTTACACAGAAAGGCGAGAAAATAAAAAGAGCAAACAGGCTACTGCAACAAGTTACATTTCGGTTGCCATGTTAACAAACAGTGAAGACAGCAGTTTGAGACAGGCAGTTTTTTTGGGGTTTTTTTTTTCTCCGAAGGTGGAGGGGTGTCTCAATTCATAGGGCTGGAGGCGTACCCCTTCACCTTACCCCTTGTTTTAAAGAGGTAGGTGTAGGGGTAGGGGTAGGGCCAAGGGGAAGGGGTACAAAAGAGAACTGAGATTGGGGGCAAGAACTTCGTCTCATCATGCGCATCACATTGTTCTCCTGCAGGCCTTCTCCAACCACTGATTACCCCTGGTCACATATAATCTGCCTGGACTTCATAACTGTCATGAACAATATTAACCACAATGCAGAGACCAGGCAGATCAGCAGTTCATATCTTTAATGTAACAGTAACTATAAAATGAAAAGTCACACCGTTTCTCAGTGGTGTTCAGGGTACATTGGAGAGCGCTATTGGTCCAGGAACAAAAAATCAGCTCCAATGGAAAGCACAAAGTTAGCAGTTGTAGCGAATATGCCACAGACATATCTTTACAGAATCAGAAGTTACCTTAATTTACCCCTTTTAACAAAGAACTGACTCTCCAGACATTTCTAAGGTTGGAATGAGATATCGGACTGACTCGATGTTATCACCCTGCACCAAAATCCTCCCTTCTCAAAAAGTAACAAGTCTTCCAAACATTTTCTTCTAAATTTATGTAGTTTCTGGCAGAGGTGTCAAGTAACGAAGTACAAATACTTCGTTACTGTACTTAAGTACACTTTTTAGGTATCTATACTTTACTCCATTACTTATTTTTCTGCCTACTTCTGACTTCTAGTTATTACATTTTCACACAAGTATCTGTACTTTCTATTCCTTACATTTTTAAAACAAACAGCCTCGTTACTCTTGGCTTCAGCGCCGGTGGATGTGTGCTGTCAGCGCACATCCACCGGAAGCCCAAGGCATCAGCGCAGTTCCACCGGCGCGGCTTCACCGAGGCCCGAGGTGCCAGCGCACATCCACCGGCGCAGCTCCACCTGAAGCCCAAGGCGCCAGCGCAGTTCCACCGGCGTGGCTTTACCGAGGTGCCAGCGCGGATTTATCTGACCATGGGTCCGAACTGACGGCGGAGGAGGGAGACGATGGACTTTTTGTCTGAGGACATCTCTGTTGTTAAAATGCAGCAGAAATCCATTATGGAGCTGGTGAAAGAAGTGAAGGCTCTCCGGATCCAGAATGCCGAGAAAGACCGGCGTCTGGTGTACCTGGAGAACCGTGTTGCGGAGTTGGAACAGTACACAAGGATGAACGACGTTATTATTACAGGAATTCATAATTAAACCTCGATCCTACGCACGGGCGGTGTCAGAAGACAGCGGAGGGGAGGCCAGTGAGCAGGAGGCCAGCTCAGTGGAACAACAGGTGGCTGACTTCCTGCAATCTAAAGGTATTCAAATGGACTGTAATAACATTGAAGCGTGCCACCCCCTGCCCAGGAGAGAGGATGGAGACAAGCGAGCAGTTATAATGAGGTTTGTCAACAGAAAACATAAAATGGCATTGTTAAAACAGGGACGGAAACTCAAAGGAACAAACGTATTCATCAATGAACATCTGACCAAAAGAAAAGCAGACATCGCCAGGAAAGCTCGTTTCTTAAAAAAGCAGGGAAAAATTCAACAGACATGGACATCCAACTGCAAAACATTCATCAAACTGAACGGAACACCAGAACAAGCGAAGGTTATGGTAATCAGGAACATCGAGGAACTGGACAAATACGACCAATAAGGTATGAGGACACAAACACATCACAACACCATGACACAGACCAGAGGAACCTATTCATCTACTACATCATCTACATCTGGAGACAAGAAGGATATAACTCACAGGATGGATGATCATGGAAAACTAGAACTGAGAACATTTAAATACACAGACCACAATGTACTGGACTTGGAGCACGATATAGACCCGGACAATAATTTCTTCTCAGATATTAATGAGAGTTGTTGCTATTATACAGATGAACAGTTTAATCGGATCATTAAAACGGATAAAAAATGATCAATAATAAATTTCAACAGCAGAAGTCTGTATGCAAACTTTAACAACATTAAAGAATATTTAAGTCAATTTAAAAAAATTTTAACATAATTGCTATATCAGAAACATGGATCAATGAAGATAAAGGAATGGATTTTGAACCAATCGAAGCAGTGGTTCGCAGAGTGAAGCAATGCTTCAACCTATTGTTTCGTTTATTCTTTCTTTCGCTTAATTTTCCCCCGCTAAAACCCTAAAGAGCATACTTCTGTGAGTATTATTTACCTTTTCTATGTTAAACCGACCTGTTATGGTCTTCTGAAACAGTTGATAGATGTATTTTATAACTTAAAAACGGGAGCGACGCTAACGCGTTAGCATGTCTATGGCATTTTCAATGTTAAAAGTTAGCATTAAGCTGTTGCAGCTGTCATCACGTTCGGGTGCATTTGTTTTCAAATTGTAATATTTCTTAAATTTATTTTTGTTTATATATTAATAATCTAATGATAATTATTATATACAATTTCAGAGAAAGAGACAAAAAGAACCTGAATAGAAACACAACAGAAAATAAAATATAAAGCAACCAACAATGAAAATACATACATACATACATACATACAGAAATAAATAAGTGTTTCCTGTCTTATTTAAGTTTAATGACAGTTTGTTTCGGTCAAACCATATTTTCAATGTGTTAATTTCTTCAGTGATTTCCTCCAGAACTATCTGCCAAACTAGAAAACTGCTGCATCCTAGTAAGAGCAGAATACTACTGAAATGAATCTGAATAAATTGTTTTTTTCCTTCACTAAATGGATG
The DNA here is from genome assembly GCF_902500255.1 of Thalassophryne amazonica. Classification (NCBI taxonomy): domain Eukaryota; kingdom Metazoa; phylum Chordata; class Actinopteri; order Batrachoidiformes; family Batrachoididae; genus Thalassophryne; species Thalassophryne amazonica. The sequence goes on along the minus strand of NC_047113.1, from coordinate 111,957,361 downwards.
CTGCACTCACTCCAGTTTATTGTCTGGAATAGTCCCAGATTGCATTTCAGAGCTTCTAGAATTGAAACATTTTCATGCAGGTGGTGTTGGGGAGTAATTTTGGGTTTTGGGTCTTGGGCCACATGTAGAACGAATCAGTTTTTAAATTAAGCTTTCAATTCATATAGTGGCATCTACCTTTTTTTTTTTTTAAGGTTACTTTATACTTTTATACTTTAAGTAGGTTTTGGAGCACATACTTTTTCACTTTTACTTGAGTAAAGAGGTCAAGTTGATACTTCAGCTTTTACCAGAGTGTTTTTAAACTGCAGTATCTATACTTCTACTTAAGTAACAATTGTGTGTACTTTTGACACCACTGGTTTCTGGAAAGTTTCAACAAACAGTCCCTGTGGATAAAAGATCCTTGTTGAAACAGTGCCAGGAACAATCACTACCCAAGTACTATAATCAATTTATAGCATCCCACGTCTTCAGAAGGGGCCCTCAAAACATTCTTGGACATGAATTATCACTAAAACAGATCAGTTTAACCAGCCAGATGACAAAAAATTAAAAGTCATAAATATGACCAACATTGGGATAAATCCACAGTGCCCCCTTTTGGGAAGAACACACACCCTTCAATACGCAAATATACTTTAAATTGTATTTTTTTTCCCTGTTGTTAAAGTTACCCAAAGACAAAATGTATATTCCAATTTAATCTGTGACACGTTTCTTTCATGTGATATTATGTACATTCCTTTTTATAACCCTTGGTGCATTTTTAAATGTTAGTTGAATTATTAATGAATTGTCAAGGTGAAAACATTGTTTCTGTTAATCACTTCCCTGCTTCCAGGATGGTAGAAAATGACAGTCAACTTATATTTTGTTAGCCAAAGAAGAAAGAAGGTATATGTCATTTATCGTATCTGACATGTTTTTCAAATAACTTCCTTTGGGAGAAATCTGAGGCCAAGGGGATGGAACTTATGTGCTCTGCCCATGTGTTTAGCCTCTTTAAAATGTCCCTGAAACAAAGGAATCCTCTCTTGTTCTCTTCTCTTCCCATCACTGTTTTTCAACTCTCTTGCACTCCTTGTCTTGGACTCCCTTCCTGACTCTCTAAGACCTTATAGTCTTCTTAGCTGGCAGCTTTTGATTCATTGATTATTTTGTTTCATTGTTTTGTTCTTTTTTTTCTGTAACTTTATGTTGTTTGATGCATCCATTTAAGAACTTTTAAGGCCTGAGACAAGTCCTCTGCAATTTGAAGACAACTTCCAAGCTTGAGTTTTTTTTAAACTAAGATCCCCAAATTTCTATACTGACTACCTTATTTTCTTTTTTCTTCTTTTTCACTTCTCATGATCAACATTCATTCATCATTCTACCGCTTAGTCCAATTAAGGGTCGCGGGGGGCTGGAGCCTATCCCAGCAGTCATAGAGTGCAAGGCGGGGTACACCCAGGACAGGACGCCAGCCTGCCACAGGGCCACAAACAGACAGACAAACACAGACACACCCACACACACACCTACGGACAATTTAAAGACTCCAATCCACCTAACCCGCATGTCTTTGGATGTGGGAGGAAACCAGAGCACCCGGAGGAAACCCACGCGCACACAGGGAGAACATGCAAACTCCACACAGAAAGGCCACGGGAATTGAACCCACGACCTTCTCGCTGTGAGGCCACCATGCTGCCCCATGATCAACATATCTCAGTCAAATTTGTTTGTACCTGTGCATATTTAAATAAATCTGTAAATGTTCAATCAATCAATTTTATTTATATAGCGCCAAATCACAACAAACAGTTGCCCCAAGGCGCCTTATATTGTAAGGCAAGGCCATACAATAATTACGGAAAAACCCCAACGGTCAAAACGACCCCCTGTGAGCAAGCACTTGGCAACAGTTGGAAGGAAAAACTCCCTTTTAACAGGAAGAAACCTCCAGCAGAACCAGGCTAGGAACTACAAGTAAGCCTGCAGTCTGAGAGCGAAGCACTCTATTGGGGTGATATGGTACTAAGAGGTCCCTAAGATAAGATGGGACCTGATTATTCAAAACCTTATAAGTAGGAAGAAGAATTTTAAATTCTATTCTAGAATTAACAGGAAGCCAATGAAGAGAAGCCAATATGGGTGAGATATGCTCTCTCCTTCTAGTCCCTGCCAGCACTCTAGCTGCAGCATTTTGAATTAACTGAAGGCTTTTCAGGGAACTTTTAGGACAACATATTACAATAGTCCAGCCTAGAAGAAATAAATGCATGAATTAGTTTTTCAGCATCACTCTGAGACAAGACCTTTCTAATTTTAGAGATATTGCGCAAATGCAAAAAAGCAGTCCTACATATTTGTTTAATATGCGCATTGAATGACATATCCTGATCAAAAATGACTCCAAGATTTCTCACAGTATTACTAGAGGTCAGGGTAATGCCATCCAGAGTAAGGATCTGGTTAGACACCATGTTTCTAAGATTTGTGGGGCCAAGTACAATAACTTCAGTTTTATCTGAGTTTAAAAGCAGGAAATTAGAGGTCATCCATGTCTTTATGTCTGTAAGACAATCCTGCAGTTTAGCTAATTGGTGTGTGTCCTCTGGCTTCATGGATAGATAAAGCTGGGTATCATCTGCGTAACAATGAAAATTTAAGCAATGCCGTCTAATAATACTGCCTAAGGGAAACATGTATAAAGTGAATAAAATTGGTCCTAGCACAGAACCTTGTGGAACTCCATAATTAACCTTAGTCTGTGAAGAAGATTCCCCATTTACATGAACAAATTGTAATCTATTAGATAAATATGATTCAAACCACCGCAGCGCTGTGCCTTTAATACCTATGGCATGCTCTAATCTCTGTAATAAAATTTTATGGTCAACAGTATCAAAAGCAGCACTGAGGTCTAACAGAACAAGCACAGAGATGAGTCCACTGTCTGAGGCCATAAGAAGATCATTTGTAACCTTCACTAATGCTGTTTCTGTACTATGATAAATTCTTAAACCTGACTGAAACTCTTCAAATAGACCATTCCTCTGCAGATGATCAGTTAGCTGTTTTACAACTACCCTTTCAAGAATTTTTGAGAGAAAAGGAAGGTTGGAGATTGGCCTATAATTAGCTAAGATAGCTGGGTCAAGTGATGGCTTTTTAAGTAATGGTTTAATTACTGCCACCTTAAAAGCCTGTGGTACATAGCCAACTAATAAAGATAGATTGATCATATTTAAGATTGAAGCATTAAATAATGGTAGGGCTTCCTTGAGCAGCCTGGTAGGAATGGAGTCTAATAGACATGTTGATGGTTTGGAGGAAGTAACTAATGAAAATAACTCAGACAGAACAATCGGAGAGAAAGAGTCTAACCAAATACCGGCATCACTGAAAGCAGCCAAAGATAACGATAAGTCTTTGGGATGGTTATGAGTAATTATTTCTCTAATAGTTAAAATTTTATTAGCAAAGAAAGTCATGAAGTCATTACTAGTTAAAGGAATACTCGGCTCAATAGAGCTCTGACTCTTTGTCAGCCTGGCTACAGTGCTGAAAAGAAACCTGGGGTTGTTCTTATTTTCTTCAATTAGTGATGAGTAGTAAGATGTCCTAGCTTTACGGAAGGCTTTTTTATAGAGCAACAGACTCTTTTTCCAGGCTAAGTGAAGATCTTCTAAATTAGTGAGATGCCATTTCCTCTCCAACTTACGAGTTATCTGCTTTAAGCTGCGAGTTTGTGAGTTATACCACGGAGTCAGGCACTTCTGATTTAAAGCTCTCTTTTTCAGAGGAGCTACAGCATCCAAAGTTGTCTTCAATGAGGATGTAAAACTATTGACGAGATACTCTATCTCACTTACAGAGTTTAGGTAGCTACTCTGCACTGTGTTGGTATATGGCATTAGAGAACATAAAGAAGGAATCATATCCTTAAACCTAGTTACAGCGCTTTCTGAAAGACTTCTAGTGTAATGAAACTTATTCCCCACTGCTGGGTAGTCCATCAGAGTAAATGTAAATGTTATTAAGAAATGATCAGACAGAAGGGAGTTTTCAGGGAATACTGTTAAGTCTTCAATTTCCATACCATAAGTCAGAACAAGATCTAAGATATGATTAAAGTGGTGGGTGGACTCATTTACATTTTGAGCAAAGCCAATTGAGTCTAATAATAGATTAAATGCAGTGTTGAGGCTGTCAATCTCAGCAACTGTGTGGATGTTAAAATCGCCCACTATAATTATCTTATCTGAGCTAAGCACTAAGTCAGACAAAAGGTCTGAAAATTCACAGAGAAACTCACAGTAACGACCAGGTGGATGATAGATAATAACAAATAAAACTGTTTTTTGGGACTTCCAATTTGGATGGACAAGACTAAGAGTCAAGCTTTCAAATGAATTAAAGCTCTGTCTGGGTTTTTGATTAATTAATAAGCTGGAATGGAAGATTGCTGCTAATCCTCCGCCTCGGCCCGTGCTACGAGCATTCTGGCAGTTAGTGTGACTCGGGGGTGTTGACTCATTTAAACTAACATATTCATCCTGCTGTAACCAGGTTTCTGTAAGGCAGAATAAATCAATATGTTGATCAATTATTATATCATTTACTAACAGGGACTTAGAAGAGAGAGACCTAATGTTTAATAGACCACATTTAACTGTTTTAGTCTGTGGTGCAGTTGAAGATGCTATATTATTTTTTCTTTTTGAATTTTTATGCTTAAATAGATTTTTGCTGGTTATTGGTGGTCTGGGAGCAGGCACCGTCTCTACGGGGATGGGGTAATGAGGGGATGGCAGGGGGAGAGAAGCTGCAGAGAGGTGTGTAAGACTACAACTCTGCTTCCTGGTCCCAACCCTGGATAGTCACGGTTTGGAGGATTTAAGAAAATTGGCCAGATTTCTAGAAATGAGAGCTGCTCCATCCAAAGTGGGATGGATGCCATCTCTCCTAACAAGACCAGGTTTTCCCCAGAAGCTTTGCCAATTATCTATGAAGCCCACCTCATTTTTTGTACACCACTCAGACAGCCAGCAATTCAGGGAGAACATGCGGCTAAACATGTCACTCCCGGTCCGATTGGGGAGGGGCCCAGAGAAAACTACAGAGTCCGACATTGTTTTTGCAAAGTTACACACCGATTCAATGTTAATTTTAGTGACCTCCAATTGGCGTAACCGGGTGTCATTACTGCCGACGTGAATTACAATCTTACCAAATTTACTCTTAGCCTTAGCCAGCAGTTTCAAATTTCCTTCAATGTCGCCTGCTCTGGCCCCCGGAAGACAATTGACTATGGTTGCTGGTGTCGCTAACTTCACATTTCTCAAAACACAGTCGCCAATAACCAGAGTTTGATCCTCGGCAGGTGTGTCGTCGAGTGGGGAAAAACGGTTAGAAATGTGAATGGGTTGGCGGTGTACACGGGGCTTCTGTTTAGGGCTACGCTTCCTCCTCACAGTCACCCAGTCGGCCTGCTTTCCCGGCTGCTCGGGATCTGCCAGAGGGAAACTAACGGCGGCTAAGCTACCTTGGTCTGCACCGACTACAGGGGCCTGGCTAGCTGTAGAATTTTCCACGGTGCGGAGCCGAGTCTCCAATTCGCCCAGCCTGGCCTCCAAAGCTACGAATAAGCTACACTTATTACAAGTACCATTACTGCTAAAGGAGGCCGAGGAATAACTAAACATTTCACACCCAGAGCAGAAAAGTGCGGGAGAGACAGGAGATGCCGCCATGCTAAATCGGCTAAGAGCTAGTAGCTGCGCTAAGCTAGCGGATTCCTAAAAACACACAAAGTGAATAATGTGTAAATAATTTAGAGGTGATTCAGCAGAGGGAGTGCTTTAGTTAAGGCACTTGAAGATTACACTGTGAAACAAATTGTTATCTAATTAACTAGATCAATCTAAGTGCGCAGATTAAACATCTAACAGATACAGCAAAACACCGCTGTGCTCCGGAACAGGAAGTGATACAATACCGCAGTGAGAGCCAACCACCAGTAGAGGCAAGAGGCAAATATTATGCCAGTTGTTTAATGACAGATATTATGACAGATGTTTAATGAATCTTATCCAGACCTTGTGATTTTCAGATTAAATACTAATACAATAATATGCTTTTGTAGGGCGGTATGCATTTTCAGAGGCCCGACGTTCACTCCCAGTCGCCCAAAATGACAGCTATTCACCCGAGTTAGACGAGGGCGAATAGCTGTCATTGCGGGCGACTGGCAGTGAACGGAGGGACGCAGAAAATGCATGCCACATGACAACATCATGTTATTTGCATTATTATCACTTTTTACTGAGATACACAACACGTAACGCGTACATAAAAAGTTGGCTCACTTAACTTCTGCCGCCTGGCGCGCGCGCTGCTGTTGAAATTCAGCAGTGCGTCCTCATCAAGCTGGCTGCTTTAGCTGCTGTTCATTGTCAACCTATCCATGAGAAAATCATCCGGAATATCCATATTGGGACCAAAACACACTTCTCGCCTTTTAATCTTTTCCTCTGTGGACAGTTGTTTTTTTTTTTCCCCTCTGCGGACAGTTCTTGGGCTGCGCGCACTATGACTTCATTTGTTTGCGCACAGCGGGCGGGTATAGCCAGATACCATCGACGTAAATCTACGATACCGGCCTAGCAATGCCCCGGTAAAGTGATAATAATGATTAATATCAATCACAACATGATCAAGTTCCTGTGGAATGCAGGTTTTGCCACTTTCAAGGTATTTAATTAAACTTTGTAGCGCACGTGTACACTCAAGGAGTTGCTGGAACATAATTCACCAAATCAGAGGTTGTACAGTAAATGTCAGCCACTTACTATTACACTGGGTTTCCTGCCACACATGAAGAGCTAAACCTCTGTATGTTAAACCTGTTCACACATGCATGTCCACTATTTGTGTATGTTCACATCTCAATGCCCACTCTGCTCCTCGCTTTGCATGTTAATGAGCCAAGACACACATCTGTTTTCCCGGCAGGTCCCCTGTGGTGCGATGTCCTGTTGATTGTCACAAAAAGGTTTCAAGGATGTGTATGTAAATTTTAACCACTCACTGCATTGTGTTCAGCACAAACAGATGTCTACAGCTGCTGTGATGTATTCGGTCAGCCCGGTCTTTCGTGTTCCATTGCTAAGCCCCCTGAGGCATACAAGTTAGGTAGATTGATTAATAATGAATGTTTATAAGTTCAATGGTACGAATATTTCATGAGGTGAAAGCTGGAATAAACCATTCAACTCGGCTTTGCCTTGTTGAATGTTTTGTTCCAGCTTTCACCAAATTAAATATTTGTTCCACTGAAAGAATGTAAAAACATTCATTATTTGTTTTATATAACAGCTAAAATAGATCCGTGTCATTTGATATTTTATTAATTTATAAACAGCAGAAAAGGGACTTACATTTTGGTGTTCCACTGCTGCAAAAGTCCAAGTTGTGATGTGTAGTCCAGTGATGCTGTGCACGGACTTCGGGCTTCCATAAAAAAAAAGACTTGTGCCAGTTCACTCGTTGTCTCCTGCATGCCCACACACACACCCACACACACACACACACACACACACACACACACATGCAACTGGGTCAGCAGTTGCGCATGCATGTGCTACCAAAAAAAGACTGTGTACATCCTCAATGCAGAAAAAAAAAATGTCAGAAATTAGTCCAGCTTTTCATTCTTTCTTCCGGCTAACAGCCTCCAGACAGTGCAGTGGATTTGTTTTGTGTGTGCGTGCATGCGTGTTGTGTGTGTGCGTGCATGCAATAGCGTGTGTGTGTGTGTGTAAAGGGTGCACCTGAAAAGTTGAATGAATGAATAGAAACTTTATTGTCATTGTACATATACATACATACAATGAAATTTGTCCTCTGCATTTAATCCTAGTTACAGTTAGACGCAATCCAACCAATAGGAGCAGTGGGCAGCCACACTCTGGCATCCTGCTCCCTGACAATATTGTGCTGTAAATACAGTGTGCACATGCAAATTTTAACTTTCTAAAATTGAAAAGACACTTATTGATGTTTGATTTTCATTCCTCGGTTGTTCGGTCGGGGAGAACCCGACAGGGGAGGTGTGGATGGGGAGGTGTGAATGTCTGGGTAGAGAGAGCTGCGCATGCGTGCACATGTGCAGTTGCGCAGAGGGCTGGCCTCTCAACAGAAAGGACATCTCGTCAGAACACCGGCAGTCATTCAGTGTGCGAAACAGCTGGACAAGAAATAGCATTGTCGACTGGCACACAGGCCAAGATGGAACCATATCAGCAGAGGCCAAATAGCAATAGCATTCACATGTAATACACACTGCACCTCACCGGACGTGGGACATGAAAGGGCATTAGCACATGTATAAAGCAAGAGTTCAGACATTAATATGAGAGAAGCGTCACACAGCAGTGAGAAGCTCATTCATGGTGCAGGGCATCCTAAACAGGAAGTGCCAAATTTCAAATCCACAGTAAAACAGGAAATGTTCAAATGTCAAACACTTCCTGGATTGACAGACGAGATCCCATGGAATCTCGCAGCAACTCAGTGGCAAGCTTACACTCAAACAAGAAGTGCCAAATTTTCAGTCACAGTGAAACAGGAAATGTCAAATGAACACTTCCTGGCATGGGTGGAGCTAGAGCGGAGGCTGGGGTTGGCATAAAATGGCATAAACAAATTAAAATGTGTAAAATTCCAAGTGTTCCAATACTTTTGGAGGGCACAGTATCTTAACCTTTTGATGAGTGCACAATGAGTGTGGTATTATTACTGTTTTGTTTAAGAATGTTTAATTTTCACTGTTGCTGCACTTTATGTCAAATCATAGCCATATCGTATATCGTACTGATATGAAAATTCAGTAAGGTATATCTTCTATTATACATTTCAAATCTAAGGTGGAACTCTACTAGTGTTCACTAAGGTACACATAAATATCTTTTAAAAAAAACACAGTAGAGCCACTTGCCTGGTCTTGAGAACCAGGGATGGTAGGTTGAAAAGCTTTTCTATCCCATGGGAACTCTCCCTACCCACCTAAGTGGCTCAAGAATATGGACAGCATGTATATAAGTGACATTTACATGACAACTTATATGACAATATTGACATATGATAATTTGGCCATATTGTACAGCCCTACTGTCAACTAGCTGAAAACTTTGAATATTAATTTACATCTACATAAAAAAAAAATGCTTAAAGTGGCAGGGAGTTAAGAGGGCGGAGGCTGGACACAAATGCAGGCTCTCAAACAGGACGTTTGAGTAAAAAGGATGGTCTTTATTACAGGCAGGGGTTCGGCAACAGGAAGAAAGTCCGCGGAGCAAAAGTACCAGACAAGGACGAGACAGAGGACGTGGTCAAAAACTAGCAGGGTCTGTACACGAGCAAACTGGGTTTTCAGAGCTGAGGCAAAAACAGGGTCAGGTAAACAGAGCAGAATCAAAACACGGCAAGAGCAAAAACAGAATGAGACAAGGCGCTGGTAAGTGATGAGCATCATCGACAAACGAGCAGTGAGGGAATGAACAGATGCAGTTTAAATAAAGAAGGCGGTGACAGGAAAACAAGGTGCACGTGAGGACGAAGGATTTGGAAAGGGGGGTGTGGCTGGCAGATGAGGAACAGGTGCAAAAGAATGAATGAAGAAAACGCAATGCAAGCAAACCAAAAGAACTAAGTGACTGGAAAATCAACAGAAAAAAATGAGACGTGCTTAAGGCAGAAAATAATAAACGTGAGCAAAGCAAAAGGGGAAAAAAACCAGGAGAGAATGTAACTAAGCAAAATGGAAAACCAGGAGATCAATAAAAATAAACACAGAACTGGAACAGAGCTCACACTGAATAAAATATAGAAATAAATGCAGTGTCAATACAAAATACTAATAAGAAATCAATCACAAAGAACATAATCAAATACTGCTGGCGAGGAACAAAAACAGTTAAATGTGGGTGCGTTCGCACCCAGCAATCCGTATGGAGAGAAAACCACCTCCACCTCTCGTTGGAAGAATGTCTGCTATTCAACACACAAAAGTAATAAAGGGTTACTGTCAAAAACACAGTCAGCTGAGTACGTTACCTTCTAGGTAGAGCGATATCTCGGCAAAGAGGTGGAGATGTCGTCCTGCTGATATACCACTGCAGATCAGATGATTGGTGACAGCTGTTGTAGGTGATAAGTGACAGCTGTCACCCCGGCTGCTCCTGTAAGGCGGCAGCGCCCTCTGGTGCCTGGAGCCCGCACTCCAGACATGGCGCCCTCTGGTGGTGGTGGGCCAACAGTACCTCCTCTTCAGCGGCCCACACAACAGGACCCCCCCCTCAACGGGCGCCTCCTGGCGCCCGACCAGGCTTGTCCGGGTGGCGGTGGTAGAAATCGGCCAGGAGGGCCGGGTCCAGGATGAAGCTCCTCTTCACCCAGGAGCGTTCTTCGGGTCCGTACCCCTCCCAGTCCACCAAATACTGGAAGCCTCGGCCCATCCTATGGACATCCAAGAGCCGGCGCACAGTCCAAGCCGGCTCGCCATCGATGATCGGGGCAGGAGGCGGTGCCGGACCCGGAGCACAGAGGGGTGAGGTGTGATGCGGTTTTATTCGGGACACATGGAAAACAGGATGGATCCGCAGTGAGGCCGGAAGCTGAAGCCTCACTGCGGCTGGATTGATGACCTTAAGGATTTTGAAGGGGCCGATGTAACGGTCCTGTAGTTTGGGGGAGTCCACTTTGAGGGGAATGTCCTTCGTGGACAACCACACCTCCTGCCCTGGCCGATACGCAGGGGCCGGGGTCCGCCGACGGTCTGCATGGGCTTTTGCCCTCGTCCGGGCCTTTAGCAGAGCAGAACGGACGGCGCGCCACACCCGACGGCACTTCCGCAGGTGGGCCTGGACCGAGGGCACACCGACCTCTCCCTCAACCACCGGAAACAACGGGGGCTGATACCCCAGACACACCTCAAAAGGGGAGAGGCCGGTGGCTGAAGACACCTGGCTGTTATGGGCATACTCGATCCAGGCCAAATGGGTACTCCAGGCCGCCGGGTGCGCGGCCGTCACGCAGCGCAAGGCCTGTTCCACCTCCTGATTTACCCGTTCTGCTTGCCCGTTGGTTTGGGGATGATACCCGGACGAGAGACTCACCGTGGCCCCCAGTTCCCGGCAGAAGCTCCTCCAGACTTGCGAGGAGAACTGGGGACCGCGATCGGAGACGATGTCTGTTGGAATCCCATGCAGCCGGACGACGTGGTGGACCAGGAGGTCCGCTGTCTCCTGGGCAGTCGGGAGCTTCGGGAGGGCCACGAAGTGGGCCGCCTTGGAGAATCGGTCCACTATCGTGAGGATGGTAGTCTTGCCCTGGGACGGTGAGAGGCCCGTGACAAAATCCAGGCTGATGTGGGACCAGGGGCGATGAGGCACAGGCAGCGGCTGGAGCAGTCCTGATGCCCTGCGGTGGTCAGCCTTGCCCCTGGCGCAGGTGGTGCAGGCCTGGATATAATCCCGGACGTCGGCCTCCAGGGATGCCCACCAGAAGCGCTGCCGGACAACTGCCACGGTTCTTCGCACCCCCGGATGACAGGAGAACTTGGAGCCGTGACAGAAGTCCAGGACTGCAGCTCTGGCCTCTGGTGGGACGTATAGTTTGTTCTTCGGCCCGGTTCCGGGGTCCGGACTCCGTGCCAGGGCCTCCCGGATGGTTTTCTCTATGTCCCAGGTGAGGGTGGCCACGATAGCAGACTCCGGGATGATTGGTTCCGGTGGATCCGACGACTCCGTTTTGACTTCGTCTTCATGCACCCGGGACAAGGCATCCGATCTCTGGTTTTTGGTCCCGGGGCGATAGGTGATCCGGAAGTCAAAACGGCCGAAGAACAGTGACCAGCGGGCTTGCCTGGGGTTCAGCCGCTTGGCGGTCCTGATATACTCCAGGTTCCGGTGGTCAGTGAAAATCGTGAACGGCACGGACGTTCCCTCCAACAGATGTCTCCACTCTTCAAGAGCCTCTTTCACCGCAAGGAGTTCTCGATTGCCGACGTCATAGTTCCGTTCGGCCGGGGTCAACCTGCGGGAGAAATAGGCACACGGGTGAAGGACCTTATTGGTCTCTCCGCTCTGGGATAGCACGGCTCCTATCCCTGAGTCCGAGGCGTCCACTTCAACCACAAACTGGCGACTAGGATCGGGCTGCACCAGAACGGGTGCAGACGAGAAGCGCCGTTTCAACTCCTTGAGCACGGCATCGCACCGATCTGACCAGGTGAAGGGGACTTTTGGAGAGGTCAGGGCTGTCAGGGGGCTAACTACCTGACTGTAGCCCTTAATGAACCTCCTGTAGAAATTCGCAAAGCCGAGGAACTGTTGCAGCTTCCTACGGCTGGTGGGTTGGGGCCAGTCTCTCACCGCCGCAACCTTGGCCGGATCAGGAGCGACGGAGTTGGGGGAGATGATAAACCCCAGGAAGGACAAAGAAGTGCGGTGAAACTCACACTTCTCGCCCTTAACAAACAGCCGGTTCTCTAACAACCGCTGCAGGACCTGACGTACATGCTGGACATGGGTCTCAGGATCCGGAGAAAAGATGAGAATATCGTCCAGATATACGAAGACGAATCGGTGCAGGAAGTCCCGCAAGACGTCGTTAACCAAGGCTTGGAACGTCGCGGGGGCGTTGGTAAGGCCGAACGGCATGACCAGGTACTCAAAGTGACCTAATGGGGTGTTGAATGCCGTCTTCCATTCGTCTCCCTTCCGGATCCGAACCAGGTGATACGCATTTCTAAGATCCAGCTTAGTAAAGATCTTGGCTCCATGCAGGGGGGTGAACACGGAATCTAATAATGGCAACGGGTATCGGTTGCGAACCGTAATCTCATTCAGCCCCCTGTAATCAATACATGGACGAAGTCCGCCATCTTTCTTGCCCACAAAAAAGAAACCTGCCCCCATCGGGGAGGTGGAGTTCCGGATCAGCCCGGCAGCTAATGAGTCCCGGATGTAGGTCTCCATTGATTCGCGCTCAGGTCGTGAGAGGTTGTACAGCCTGCTGGACGGGAACTCAGCGCCTGGAACCAATTCAATGGCACAATCGTACGGACGGTGCGGGGGAAGGGTGAGTGCCAGATCCTTGCTGAAGACGTCAGCAAGATCGTGGTACTCAACCGGCACTGCCGTCAGATTGGGAGGGACTTTGACCTCCTCCTTAGCCTGGGAACCGGGAGGAACTGAGGATCCTAAACACTCCCGATGGCAGGTTTCGCTCCACTGAACCACCACCCCAGATGGCCAATCGATCCGGGGATTGTGCTTTAACATCCATGGGATGCCCAAAATCACGCGGGAGGTAGAAGGAGTTACAAAAAACTCAATCTCCTCCCAGTGGTTTCCAGACACCACCAGAGTTACTGGTTGTGTCTTGTGTGTGAGTAAAGGGAGGAGGGTGCCATCTAGTGCCCGCACCTGCAATGGCAAAGGAAGCGCCACCAGAGGGAGCCCTACCTCCTTTGCCCATCTGCTGTCTAGCAGATTCCCTTCTGACCCCGTGTCCACCAGTGCTTGGGCTTGAAGGGTTAAATCCCCGCTCAGGATTGTGACTGGGAGTCGTGTGGCAATTTGTGTGTGTCTCACTTGAATGTCTTGACCCCCCCTTAGCCCAGTCTCTAAGGGCGAGTGTTGACGTTTTGGCTGTTTGGGGCAGTCTCTCTGTGTGTGCTCTGTTGAGCTGCAGAGAAAACACTCTCCACGGATCAGCCTCCCCATTTTGGCCCTGTGCGTTTCCCTAACAACGTCAACAGGGGGAGCTGTTGCCCCACAAAGCGCTGCGGCTGTGGAGCGTGGGGAGGGTGGCCCCTTTTCGAACCCGGAAGGGAGAGGGGCGGCGCGTATCCGGTCACGTCCTTCGCCTCGCTCCCGACGGCGTTCCTCTAACCGATTGTCTAATCGTATAACGAGATCAATAAGCCCGTCCAAATCCCGCGGTTCGTCCTTAGCCACCAGGTGCTCCTTCAGGACCAATGATAGTCCGTTTACGAAGGCGGCACGGAGGGCAGTGCTATTCCAGCCGGACCTCGCAGCCGCGATGCGGAAGTCGACTGCATAAGCAGCTGCGCTTCGGCGCCCCTGTCTCATTGACAGCAGCACGGCTGAAGCGATTTCTCCTCTATTTGGGTGATCGAACACTGTTCTGAATCCCCTCACAAACCCATCATACATCAGAAGGAGCCGTGAATTTTGCTCCCAGAGCGCTGTAGCCCAAGCGCGTGCCTTACTGCGAAGCAGATTAATCACATAAGCTATCTTACTAGCATCAGTCGCGTATATGACGGGACGTTGTGCGAAGACGAGCGAACATTGCATAAGAAAGTCAGCGCACATCTCCACACAACCCCTGTACGGCTCCGGAGGGCTTATGTATGCTTCAGGGGAAGGTGGGAGGGGTCGTTGAACGACCTGTGGAACGTCACTGTTGCGCACAGGATCGACAGGAGGGGGAGCCGCAGCAGCGCCCTGAGGGCGCGCTTCCACCTGCGCGGCGAGAGCCTCCACCCTGCGGTTAAGGAGGACGTTCTGCTCGGTCATTAGATCCAACCGAGCCGTAAAAGCGGTGAGGATTCGCTGCAACTCACTGATCATGCCTCCTGCAGATGCCTGCGCGCCCTGCTCTTCCATTGGCCGTTCAACAGCCGGTTGACGCCCCTCGGGGTCCATGACGTTGGCCGAGATATCCTGTTGTGAAAGTGTAGGAACACGGACCCACAACAAGGGGCGCAAATGAACGGACAATGGAGGAAGTCAAGTAACAACACTTTACTGTTGTGAATAGGCACAACAAACACAACGGATCACAACAATAGACAAAGAGGTCAATTCACAAGAATGTGTCACGTGGGCAGGCTCGAAGATAAGAGACGTCTGTCCAAAGCAGAACCGGAACCACACAATTTCCTCCGCCACCGAACTCCCAAGTGGCCACTGCCTCCGCGTGTCGGATCTGGTACTGCTGGCGAGGAACAAAAACAGTTAAATGTGGGCGCGTTCGCACCCAGCAATCCGTATGGAGAGAAAACCACCTCCACCTCTCGTTGGAAGAATGTCTGCTATTCAACACACAAAAGTAATAAAGGGTTACTGTCAAAAACACAGTCAGCTGAGTACGTTACCTTCTAGGTAGAGCGATATCTCGGCAAAGAGGTGGAGATGTCGTCCTGCTGATATACCACTGCAGATCAGATGATTGGTGACAGCTGTTGTAGGTGATAAGTGACAGCTGTCACCCCGGCTGCTCCTGTAAGGCGGCAGCGCCCTCTGGTGCCTGGAGCCCGCACTCCAGACAGGGCACCCTCTGGTGGTGGTGGGCCAGCAGTACCTCCTCTTCAGCGGCCCACACAACAGAAACTAGTGACAAAGAAAAGCAATGAATGACTAAACCAAAAATGCAATACATGAGAACCAAGACCAGGAACACAGAATGATACATAAACATGAATGCCTGAAGCATTGAGAAACATAGTTGGTGGGTGATACTGAAACAGATGAGCACAATTTTGTTAATGTCATGGGTAGTCAAAAGGTAAACAAAACTGTCCCAAAGGAAAGGGACACGCATGTGCTAACCATGGCAATAACTGGACTTAGCCCAGCAGGGCATACCACTTAATGGTCTTGAACTGTGGTCCCCAGTTCACCTTTTACATCTGGAAGGCCTTTTGCATGGCCCTTGTTTGCTTGCAAGAACTAGATCAAGAATTAGAGTCAACCCTGTGGTGTGTCACAGCCAATGAACCAGCCTCCTGGAGCACCCACCTGTCCTGGAACAAGTATGCCCAGTACTGACCTGGGCAAGTCTGGTTATCTACTAAAGATGTTCCTTTGAAAAAGCTGAAGCATGTGGACTAGCTCCTCAGTTTTTGGAGACTTGTGTCTGTCATTGACCAGATGTTGGAACCCTCTGTCAAGCTGTGGCCACTGAAATCCCTATGGATTCATGAGAATTTCCATGTGTCCTGCCTCATGCTCTACCTCTCCAGCTCCTTGACCAGTCCCCTCACCACTCACCTGACTAATGGATAGTCACCCAGCCTTTACTGTGCAGTATTTGGTGGACTGAGAAGTTTATGGGCTTGAGGAGTGTGTTTGGATTTTCCCATCCCTTATCTTGGACTCTTCCCTTCTGTAGGATTTTCATTGTGCCCACTCTGACCAGCTTGGTGGGTCACTTAGTGGGCAGGGGGTTTGGAGGTAGGATACATTTGTTACTCCTGCCTCTTTGTTAATCCTAACCCTAATCCTTCCTTCTGTATCTCATTCCTGGTTCCAGTTTTCAAATTCTAATAAACACATTTGTCCTTTTACTCTTAATCTGCCTCATTGCATTTTGGTACAAGTGTCTGTTCCTGGTTTTCCAAAAGGCCTGCAACACATTCTAAAAAACATGGGATGCTAAAGTGTTTCCTATGTTATAATCAAGGTTGGGTAGGATTACTTTGAAAGAATACATGTGGATTACATGTATGTACTGTATGTACATACATTTGGATTACTTGTAATATTATTACTTTTGGATTACATTTCAAAGTAATCCTACCCAGCCTTGGTTGTAATGTTGCCATTTCATTTTACAACATTTTGCAGACATTTTGGCACTGACGATACTAAGCACTGAAGCATTTCAGTTCCTCTCCTCTTTCCATGACAAAAACTCCTGTAACAGTGGAATGTGCCGTTCATTTCCAAACTGGACGCTGTGTTTTATCCAGGACGTCATCTGACTAGCACAGGAATTGCGGAAGACGTGGACATCAGCACTTTTTCGGCACATTGAGACAGACGTGCAGAGGAATTCCGCAGTCACAGTGGAGCCGCATGGCACAAATCAATGCCGTGATGAAGCCTCACAGGACATGTTCTGGCATGTCCAGGCTCATCCACAATTTCTCAGTTAGTCACACGACTGAAAACCCACCGACAGCCGTCTGAAAGCCATCTCAAAGCCGTCCTGTGAGACCAACACGGAGATGGTTTTGTCCCGCGCCATGAACAGCACGGTGGCGCATCCGTCCGCTTTTCTTTCCATGAAAAAAACTTCTTTAACAGTGGAATGTGCCGAAAAAGTGCTGATGTCCACGCCTTTTTCCTTTTTTTGTGGAAGTCAGACGACGTCCCGGATCAACAAAGTCTTCACGTTGGAAATGATCTGGTTGATTCAGCCTGTCGATCGGCGCTGGGAGCATGGCGCGCTCTCAGCAGTTGTGGGCCGTCCTTAAAGCGGCAGTAACACTCCTTAATCTGTGTAATCCCCACAAAATCGTCCCTGAAAGCCATATTAATTTTCCGAACGGTGTCCACCTGGAGGTCTCTCACAGTTTCTGGAAAAAAAATTGATGCAGCAAAGCTCCAAATTGTTCAGACATTTATTCCCAATAAAAAAACGATGAGAGGGTGGACCAGTGCTCACACAAAACCTGCTCACAGGCAAATGACGCAACCGACAGGCGTGAAAAAACTCACGCATGTGCACGAAGGTTCAAGCTTGGCTGATGCAATCACACGTGATTCAAATCCATATGGTTTTTGCAAAAAATAAAAAAGTCCAATAGTTTTTGGACAGACCTCGTATTGCTCTGAAATCTCATGGGACTTGCATACATTAATGCTGTCATCACAGATGTGTATATTACCTTTGCCAAAGGCACTGAGAAAACCTCATACAAGACCCTGGATGGTCATTTTCATTGTTGGTCCAGAGCACTCAGTTTCTATTTTTTTCCAAAAAAGATCACTCACTCACTCTTAAGCTGCTTACTCCAATTACAGGTCACAGGGGGCTGGAGCCTATCCTAGCAGTCATAGAGTATGAGGCGGGTTCACCCTGGACAGGACACCAGTCTGTTGCAGGGCTACATTTAGGCAAACAAACACATTTACACCTGCACACACACTAACTGATGATTTAAATATTTATAATCCACCTAACCTACATGTCTTTGGATGTGGGAGGAAGTTGAAGCACCCAGAGGAAACCCACATGGGGAGAACACAAACATGGGGAAAACATGCAAACTCCACACAGAAAGGCCACAGGTGGGAATCAAACCCATGACCTTCTTGCTGTGAGGCAACAGTGCTAACCACTAAGCCACTCTGCTGCCCCCAAAAAGATCACAAATACTAATTCATCTGACCACAATCCACATTTCCACTGAGTGATGGTCAAACCAACTGTGTCCAGATAAGTCATAAGCCTTCTCTTTTACACAGGAAGGTTTTATGTGGCATTTTTTAATGTAACCCCATATTCAAGTGTTTGACAATTACACAATGTAGAGAGAGAGAGTGATTTTTTTCACACTTTTTAATCACACAGTATTGTATGGGTGTGTGTGTGTGTGCGCTCTCCCGGTCCTACACTAATGTCTGTGTCTTGTGGTCAGTCGCCCCCTGTCCCCTGTCAATGTCTGTCATCTGTGTGTATCCTCCTTGTAGTTCTTTCTCTGTCTTTGTCTTGGGTCTGTCTCTCCACTGTCTGTGTTTTGTCTCCCTTATTCCGAGTTCTGTAGCCTCCTGGTTTGCACTCTGATCCCTGTTGAGTTCCACATTGATTTTGTGCTCGTGCTCCTTGATTTAGTTTTTGGTTAGTGTTCAGTTATTTTTTGTAGTTTAATTATTGATTGTCCCCTTTTATGTGTTAATCTTCATGTTAGTTTTTTTTCCACTTTCACACTTTATTCTATGCTGAGCTCCACGTTGCTTTTCTGTTTGAGTTCTTGACTTTGTTTTTATTTTTTTTTTTGTACTTAAATTTGAGTCCCTCTTTTCATGTGTTAGTTCAGCACGGTGGCTTAGTTGTTAGCACTTTTGCCTCACAGCGAGAAGGTCATGGGTTCAATTCCCACCTGTGGCCTTTCTGTGTGGAGTTTGCATGTTCTCCCCGTGTTTGTGTGGGTTTCCTCCAGGTGCTCCGGTTTCCTCCCACATCCAAAGACATGCGGGTTAGGTGGATTGGGACCTTTAAATTGGGCGGCCAGCGCGAGGAAGAGTCCTGGTGGATCTGAACTAGGTCCATTTACAGATGATGGAGGCCACAGTGCTCATTGAGACCTTCAAAGCAGCAGAAATGTTTCTGTACCCTTCCCCATATTTGTGCCTTGAGACAATCCTATTTCAGAGGTCAACAGACAATTCCTTTGACTTCTTGCTTGGTTTGTGCTCTGACATGTCAAATGTGGGACCTTATATGTAGACAGGTGTGTGATAGCAGCTGATAACCGCTGTCAAGGTATTAATTAGCTCTGATCCTGGCACTGAGTCAGCTCAGTCCCGCCAGGTGTGTTAATCAGGCTTCATAGTACAGCCGTGTGGAAGGGAACATGTGCGTAAACAAACCCACACTTTAACTCATCACGCATGCAGCAGTGCTGGTGTGAAGGAAAACGACAGCAGATGTGTGCAGCAGTCTGTGGAGGATTTGGCAAAGGTAAGAGAAAGCCGATTTAAGTGTGCATACTGAAAATGCATTCTAAGATCAGGTGTAAATGTAATCCAGCAGAAGGAGACAGACACATGCTGTATATGAGACACATGCTGATGCCAGTTGGAAAGGTGGGCAGAGTGAGAGAAAGAGAGGATATGGAGGGATCATATCCAGCCTTTGTTATTCCACAGTTGATCCATTTGCTGCTTCAGTTAGAGAGCTGGCAGCTGCATCCACAGGGAGGAGATAGCTGCTGTGGAACAGGAACAGCTCCACCTAGTGGACAAATGACCAATGCACTGCTCCTACAACACAGAGATGCACAAACACAATGTGAAAGCGTCCTGAGTGATCACTGTCAAGCAGCAGGTGTTCAGGATGACGAGGTCTGCAAACATGCCGCCGCACCGACATGGTGATGAGGATGTCTGGATTCATATACATGGCAGCTTTGTGAGCATCATTGTGACTGTGTGACCGTCACAGTTTGCAGCATGTGCACACACTCAAACCGAGTGTCGGCATGAAAATAATAATCGCAAAGCAGCAGCAGCAAAAAAAGTGTTTCAGAAGATAATATTCATAGAATATTTCAATAAAATGTGACAAATCATTTGTTCCAGAATGATAATCATGTTTTTTTGCTTTTTATTTTTTCATAGTTTTCCTTTGAATGCACTAATTTTGTTCGTCGGTCGCCATGACGCTGCCTCAAGCTCTTTTGATTATATGAGACCAAACTAAAGTTTTCTTTTTTTCCCCCTGTCTGCATATATAGTAATGGTAAATGCCACACTGGCAGAACCATTTATGAACATTAATACACATATATGCAATTTATTGTTGCAGGACAGAAGGTATGTAGTGCGTGAGTGAATGTGGTGTGTGTGTGTGACCCCCATCCGCCCTTCCCGATCAGCCTACAACATCCTACTCAACGCCAACTGACAACGTCTGTCAGGAGGGACCGACCACCAAAACAACAAAAAGACAGACAAAAACGAGAGACAAGTGGTGAAGACAACAACTGTGAAGTGAGACATCGAGGAGACGGGGCCCCAACATAAAACATGCCAGAACAAACCACCACACATGAACAAACAGTGACAGCAACAGTCTGTTTTCTAGTTAGTGAGCATCCATACCCTAATCTAGGACACCAGAGTCTTGACATTCATAGAATATTTCAATAAAATGTGACAAATAATTTGTTCCAGAATGATAATCATGTTTTTTTGCTTTTTATTTTTTCATAGTTTTCCTTTGAATGCACTAATTTTGGTTGTCAGTCGCCATGACGCTGCCTCAAGCTCTTTTGATTATATGACACCAAACTAAAGTTTTCTTGGTGAACAGCAGCAGCGTTATTGTGTGTCCTGCTCTTCCTTTTTCAAGGTCGAGCTCACGCCATCCATTCAGGCAGATAATCAGTCCTCAGTGATATTAATCACTATCAGAACTGATCATACTGTTCAGGTGATCGCATGAAAGCCTTCTCTACATTCCAGTAAAATTGGTGAAAACAATCTTTATGCAGTAATTTTATTAAAAATATACAAAAGTACATTTCACAGAGTTCAACTCAAAAAGTCTGCACAGCAGCAAGATATACAGTAAATGCAAGAATTTTGTTTTGTTTCACTGAGATGGATCACATGGGGTTCCACTTACCCCACATGATCCAGTTGAGCCAACCACTGCTCAGCTTTCACATCCTAGTAGCGTATAAACAACATGGTGAGTGCCAGCTCTGTGGCCAGAGAAGCGGAAATTAAATCTTTTTTCCACCTTGAATCCATAAATAATATGTACATGGATGCTTTAAGTGTACATGGATGCTTGTGGTCACTTAAGTGAATACTTTTGTACCCAGTAATTAAATGTGATCGTCCTCACTGCTCAGGCTGAAGACAGCCAAAGATCAAGTTGCTGCTCCATTGAAGAAAACATTTTAGCTGCAACAAAATTGGCCTGATATGTCCTTAATGCTTGTATGCTAGTACACAGTGGTGGGCACAGCTATTCAAAAGTTAACTTTTATAACGCTAAACTGGTGAAGTCCAAACAAAAATTAGCAGAAGTTACACCTGTTAACTTTCAGTATTGACTTGGCACACTGTCAGTGACTTTTAGAGACTTCTGAGTAAATTCATTGCAGCACTTGTGTCTTTAAACACCCTGTCGGCTGCTGTAAAGACATCTGACTTACCTTTTGCGGTGGCAGTGTAGATCAAACGCAAGGCACTTTCAGTCATGGGTTCATTTATAAACAGACTAATTCTGAACAGTTTAGCAAAACATTAACAGCAACTCTGTCATTTTTACAAAGTGAAAATATCACACTTTTAAAGTAATGAAGAAAAAGGAATAAAGAAGGTTTGAGTGTTAAACTGGCACAAGTGCCAAAAGGCATTATGGAAACAGGGGAAATAAAGTCTTATCCCCCCCCCCCCGTCAAAATGCATAGAACACTGACATCTACTGGATGGGAGTGTGAAAAGTGGCCAACATGCTGAGTCACAACAGAATTTTCAGTTTTGCAAATGCTTTTTGTTGCTTTTGTTTTTTACAAATGGGAAAAAAATGACGTATTTACAAAATACACATATATTTGTAAAAACCAACACAGAAGTTACAAATCGTAAATTTGTGTTTGTGGATGACAAAACACGTCTGCAAATTGAGGACTATTTGGAGATCACCCTCTCTGCATTTGCAGGAAATAATGAGATAAATTTAATTCCAATGATTGACTTTTCACCCTCTCTACTTTTAAGATTAAGCTTAAAACTTTCCTTTTTGCTAAAGCTTATAGTTAGGGCTGGATCAGGTGACCCTGAACCATCCCTTAGTTATGCTGCTATAGACTTAGACTGCTGGGGGGTTCCCATGATGCACTGAGTGTTTCTTTCTCTTTTTGCTCTGTATGCACCACTCTGCATTTAATCATTAGTGATTGATCTCTGCTCCCCTCCACAGCATGTCTTTTTCCTGATTCTCTCCCCTCAGCCCCAACCAGTCCCAGCAGAAGACTGCGTCTCGCTGAGCCTGGTTCTGCTGGAGGTTGCTTCCTGTTAAAAAGGAGTTTTTCCTTCCCACTGTCACCAAGTGCTTGCTCATAGGGTGTCGTTTTGACCGTTGGGGTTTTTCTGTAATTATTGTATGGCTTTTACCTTACAATATAAAGCGCCTTGGGGCAACTGTTTGTTGTGATTTGGCGCTATATAAATAAAATTGATTTGATTTGACTTTTCACTTAAAAAGTAAAGGTTTGCATCAGGGGCATTGCTAGACATAAAGCTCTACTGGGGCACAGGCCTGCTACCGCATATCCCCCTCCTCACACACACACTGCCCAGCCCCATTCTTACCAAAACTACTACCTGAGGTATTAATGAGTATAGGAACATATTTATTTTAACCAACATGAACATTTTCAACATGGCAGCAAAGCATATAAGTCATAACAAATAATGGCAAGTCAGAACTCTCTTCACAGACATTCCAAAGTCATGGTTATTACCTCCTTTTCAGGGTTACAGTTCAAGTGATTGCATTAAACCATACCACATATTTTTCATTTTCACAAAGCGGTCAATCACCTGACTCTGACTCAGCTTTGAAAGTTCTTCCTTCTCAACTGTAGACAACAAGATGGTGAAGCCCGTCTTGTCCCATTGTGCACCTCAGCCAAGGGTGGAGCCGTCTCAACACACTGAATGACCTTTCACAACTACAGCTTATTGACTGGGATTGTTAATGCGATCTAAATGACCTGTGTTAGTGTTGGGAACATGATGTTATCCACAAGGTTGGGTAGGATTACTTTGAAATGTAATCCAAAGGTAATCAGATTACAAGTAATCCAAATGTATGTACATACATACATGTAATCCACATGTATTCTTTCAAAGTAATCCTACCCAACCTTGGTTATCCAGCAAGTTGAAAACACACTGTATATCCTTGATTGCAAGGCTTTCTTTTTTGGAGGCTAGATATTTTTTGGCCACTAAACCTCCTCTGATTTCAGACCAACAGCGTCAGACCACTGAGGTGGTCCTCACAGAGAAAGCTGTCTGATTCAGGGTTACAGGCCTGAATACCTCTGAGAATTTGGCCACTAAGACAGCAAAAACACTCATCCATCTCAGCAACCATCCTTTTTAGGCAAGGGAGAAACAGGTTTCTTTTCAGCTTCTCTGAATCACTGAGGTCACTCCACAACTAGACTGCACCACATGAACTTCAGTGCGTTTCTGCTTCTCCCTTTGTCTGGGTGTAGCACCTGGCTCAGGGATTTGATTTGATGCACAGAATACAGCTCAGCACTGCACAAATTTATATTTATATAGGCATTTAAGTATGGACTTGCTAATAGCTTCGCTAACTTGGCTGGCTATCTTAACCAGCTAATTTATCACCAGACCTTACCCCCCTTTTCTCACCTCCCCCTACTGCTTCCCCTGTCCCTGCTTCGGATGAAGAATTTCTTGATATCCATGTACAGAAGTCATGCAATAATGTTTTCAGTTAGTATAACATAATTTGGTTTCATTTAATTTGGTTTCCCTTGACTGAGAGAGTTATGACAAGTTGTAACTACAATTATAACTACAACAATTACAACAATTACAGAGGTCAAACATTTCCTGTAGTTTTTCACCAGGTTTGCACACACTGCAGCAGGGATTTTGGTCCAGTCCTCCATACAGATCTTCTCTTGATCTTTCAGGTTTGGAGTTTCAGCTCCCTCCAAAGATTTTCTATTGAGCACCACAAACACATAACAGCACACAGAACCACAAACACATAACAGCAAACAGCACCACAAACACATAACAGCAAACAGCACCACAAACACATAACACCACGCAGCACCACAAACACATAACACCAAACAGCACCACAAACACATAACACCACGCAGCACCACAAACACATAACACCACGCAGCACCACAAACACATAACAGCACACAGAACCACAAACACATAACAGCAAACAGCACCACAAACACATAACAGCAAACAGCACCACAAACACATAACACCACGCAGCACCACAAACACATAACACCAAACAGCACCACAAACACATAACACCACGCAGCACCACAAACACATAACACCACGCAGCACCACAAACACATAACAGCAAACAGCACCACAAACACATAACAGCAAACAGCACCACAAACACATAACACCACGCAGCACCACAAACACATAACACCACGCAGCACCACAAACACATAACACCACGCAGCACCACAAACACATAACACAACGCAGCAGCACAAACACATAACACCAGCATCACAAACACATAAAAGCACACAGCATCACAAACACATAAAAGCACACAGCATCACAAACACATAACACAGCACACAGCATCACAAACACATAACACAGCACACAGCATCACAAACACATAACACAGCACATCACCACAGACACACAACACAGCACATCACCACAAACACATAAACACAACACCACAAACACATAACACCACACAGCACCACAGACATATAACAGCA